>NW_005842534.1:404852-454494 GCF_000455745.1 Alligator sinensis
ACCAGCCAGGGCTTTGGCTGCAGTCTGTGTGGCTTGCACAGCAGGAGCTGTGGAGAGAAGTAAGCAGATCTGTGTGCAGATCCAAGCCCTTCTGCAACTCTGAGCTAAGACCTGCAAGACCAGACTGAGAGGTGGAAAGTGTTGGCAAAGACCTGACAATCATCAGTGATCACACATGCTGGAGATTTAGTTAAGAGAAGAATACACAGAGGCACATTTACATTATAAAGCAAAACATGTAAACAAAGACTTTCTGAATGCCTGGCTGTAAGGACTAGCAGTAGAGATGCCTGAAAGCTTGCAATAAAATATTTTTTTTTGCAAAAATCTTGTTGGTCTAATAAAAGATATCACCTCTACTATGAGTCCTGATTGCCTTTTCCTCTAGACCAATAAGGCTACAACCTGGATACCTGGCTGTAAGGAGACACTCTGCCCTCAGGATTAGTAAGACTAACTCTTGTCTTGTCTGGTTTACATTTTAAGTTAAACTAATTTGTGTATGCTGTTTTTTACTGGGCTGTATCTTAGCTTAGGCAAAGATTTTTGATAGTTCCTTGCTGTAGGCTTTGCAAATTGCTGTGTTCAATACCTTGTTTCAGAGAAAGGATTTTTTGCCTATCCCCTGTGTGCTAGCCTCACCCTCTCTCTGCTCCAGCAGGGAGGGGTGAGAACCTTGGAGGGTGTCTCTCTTTCCTCCCCTTTGGCAGAGGCTGGCAGGCATGCTCTAGCTTCCCCTGGCTTCTGGATTGAGCCACTGTAGACATGTGCCTGCATTGCCCGATTTAACAGAGCATGTCAGTTCATCTAGTAATCAGTTTAAGATGCACAGCTTAAACTAACTTGCAAAGAGTGAATCTATTTGGGCTCAGGCTTATTGAATGTCTGTCCCTAGCCTAAGGGGCTAACTGCTAGACTTTGTTAGGGGAGCAGGAATTCATTCCAGGGAGAGCTACAATAACTGGAACCTGGACTAGAGAACCTCTGTCTATGGATCTGTTGAGTATCACATGAGGATGAGACACATGATGTGCTTCAAGCTTTGTTAACTTTTGTCATAATGTATTCCTGAAATGCCAGGGGAATTTGTTGTGAATGAGCCCCTCCAGTAATTTTAGAGAAAATTAATGAATACTTAACACTGTCTCAGTCCTTTTTGTACCAATATCTATTTAAGCTTAGTAGGATCACTGCTTTTTCACTATGTATATGCATTTGTCATTAATTTAAGAGATGATATACAGGATGAACAGTACTCCACAAATCTTTCACTGTTTAGCTTCTGGAAACATTTAAAATGCTAGCGTTCATCCCATCTTGGATCTTCAGTATTTCAGGGTTTTTTTTAATTAGCTTTGTTTACAGTTTTTGATTGAAAGGTCATGAATGTTCTTTGTAGGCAAACTCAAGCTTTTTGTTTCCATGTTTCCATTTCAGAATTACCTACTTTAGCTATTAATTGGTCAAATTTTACATCCAGGTTTGACATAACCAGTTGGGTACCTTCATTCTGATGTTTAATGTCTTCCAGAACGGTGTAAATATTCTTTCTTGACGATGAACCCATTTGGGGTCGTGTGCCACCCTTGTAACGCTTCTCAAGCCGTCACTGGGGTGAGTCTTGCAATGATTTAATTTTGTTTTTGACTTATCACTCTTCATGGTCATAGTACCAAATTATAACACAGACTCCTGAAGATGCAACTCATGTCTACTTCTAAGCCTACAGAAGGTGACAGGAGTTCCTCGCTGTCTTGTCACAGCAGCATGAGCTCCAGAGTGCTATGGAGGGCATGGCCGACTTTCTAACCCTGGCTCCCACTTGGAAGTCATTCTCTTTCCCACTGCTAGTAGTTCCATGGATTCGAGCTCTTGCTAGCATTTGCTATAGTTCTAACGTGTAACACAAGATAGACTATATTGAATACAGAGGAAGACCTTGGTCAGAACACTTAAGTCCTCAAATTCATTGTCCTCACATAGTTCCAGTGTATATCTTTAGAAAATCATATGGGGATGTGGAATGGCTTTCTATATTTACCTGCTTCTTCTGCTAATGCAAGAAGAAAATTTGTATTTTATATCTTACTCTTTAATGAGAGCTCAGAATGAAATATCTAGAGATTGAAATTATTTATGTATGAAAAGACAGGCCCAGGAGGAGTAGTAATGCAAGATTCCCAACTGTCTAAATAATATACCAATAACCTAAAGTGAATCCTTCTACAATGAAGAGGGTAATTCAGTTTCCATGCCTATTTAATCCTTGCCTTCTCTGAAGAGTTTGCCAGCAGCATTGCTAGTTCAGTTTGATACTATATTTTATTTTAGCATGGACAACTGAGCACTAAGAACTAGGCTGTGACCACAGAGTAATTTTATGCAGGCCACTTATTGTCAACAAGATAGTTATTACTATGGTCACTATAACTCCATGTTAAATTCAGCCTAGCCATTTAGAGGTAAAAACTCCTAAATAATTTAGTTTTTTAACATGTAGACATTAATAGAAACTTCAAAATTCTTCATCACTAATTTTTTGAGCAGTATGGCTGTTTATAGACATTAAACCCCTCCCCACAAAAAACCATGCTTTACCAGAAGAAGCAGTATTAATTCATCCTGGCTCCACAGCATCTGTATAGATCAGACGCTTTAGTGGGGCTTTTCGGCACTTTTATCTAACAACTGACTCAATCAGCTGTTAGATAAAAGCATTAGAAAAGCCCCACTAAAGAACCTGATCTATACAGACATTGGATGAGCCAGCTAATGTAATGCCTCTTCTGGGCATGCACTGGGCTCAGCGCGAGAGCACACTTAGTTTAAAGTAAAGCATTGGGGGTTTTTTAATGTCTGTAAGCAGCCATATGTGTTTAATATTGTAAAAAAACCATGTTTATAATATGTAACATGGTTTATTACAAACTGCATCTTATGTGCTCATCAGATATGTGCCAAAGAAAACAATATATATTTATTTTTACGAAATGAAGATGGGGTAAACTGCTGGACAGGTTTAACAACTAGGGAAAGGTAGACTAAAGCTCCTCTCAACCATCATTTCCTTCAAGACCTTTATTTCAGGACTAGATTTATTTTCAAAGATAAGTCTCAAAGCACAAGCAAATAAATTTGAAATTCAAGGTACTAGCGACATGATGTTTTCACAAGCTCTGGTTGCTGCAAGGGAAAGGAAACACCCTAATTTTTTTACAGCCCCGACTTCTGACAACTGGGATGGAAGAGGGCATGTCCTTCTTCTTCAGCAGATCTTCCTAGTTAGTCTGTAGCTACACTAGGCCTTCTCTGCCCTGTATCTTTCCTCACCTAGATTTCCTAAGAGGCAAGAAGTCTTTTTTCCAGATTCCTGAAGATCTCATTTTTGTATCTAGTCATTTGCCTTATGAATACAGTTTACTTTTTCAAAGGAGTCATGGTATCTCAATCCCACAGTGAACTGTCAAGAGTAAACAAAAACCCACCTCTTTGAAATAAGAGGTCTAGAAAAATTAGTGAATCCAACTTCACTTAATTTTCATCTTTATAAAATAATACATTTCTTTTAAAAGAATAATGACAAATTTCATCTATGCCATCTAAGTTAAGCTTTAACCTTTTGGCAATGTCATTTCCCCCCAGGATAACAGTAATCATAACAATTCAAATAAAAGGCTTATTTTTATTTATTAGGAACAAAAACATTTTAGTAAGAAAGCATTAAACTTAATATTCCTCAAGTAAATTGGATACATTTTACAAAGAAATTAATTAATAAATAAAAAAAGGAAAAATAGTGTGCAAAGTTCCATATAAAGGACTAAAGAATGTGTAGCAGTTAAGATCAACAATACACCTATCTCTCAGCATGGCTACTGAACTTAAAGAAGTAATGCACTGTAATTCATTTAAATCAGGGCTATTCAACTGTTGGACTACAGGCTGCATGTGATAACTGAGGGGTTAATTTGTAGCATCTGGGTGTCACTCCCCTCCACCACTCCAACTGCTGCCACCGCTGCTAGTCGCTCCAGGCTCCCCCTCTCTCCTCCAGCTTCCACTGCCTGTCCAAGGCCCTATGGTGTGGTCCACAGGGCTGAGGGTGTCCTAAATCAAGGAGTACAGGATGGTATACTTAGTCAGCTACTTCAGCCACTTGGAAGATGAACAGCACTTATTTAGATCTTTAATGTCTCAATCTTCTGGCATGGCATGGTAGTTGTTAATCACTTCAGAAGTTATTTGCCAAACAATATTAAGTTGTATATCAAACCAAATGGGACGAACTTCTGTTTCTTCAATTAATGTGGCATTCTATTTTTCTTACAACTGAGAGTTTATTACGGAGTACATGTAAGATAACTTTAATTGCTTAATCTGAGATGGGATACTGGTACCAAACTTAAAACTTTCCATATTTTTTTAATTGCTGGTGCCCAGAAGCTCTTGGGAAAGTGTCTTTGAGAAAACTACTGTGTTTCCTTGCATAAGAATAACCTTCTCTATTTGTTCATCAGAAATCAGTGTTGTCAGAGCACTTCATAATATTATCTTTACTTTTTGACTGTTGACTGTTGATTCCTTTTTACCAAGTCATGCGCCTTGTCGAGAAGAAACCAAACTTCTTTCTGCAGTGCAGAAAATTCCCCAAAGACTGATAGCATCTGGTACTTCAATTTACGTATTTGTTTTACTGAGTCTTGAATTAAAATTGTCAAGCTTGATGTCTGGAGCCATAATGATTTCTCAGACTTCATTAATTTTACTGTTACCAAAATCTGTCCATTTTTTCACTTTCAGTTGTACTTCCCAATCAGGTATAGTCCCCTTTCCTGCAAAAACTGATTGAGAATCTGTTAAAAATGTAATGTAAAGAAGAAAATCTATCTTGCATCCAAATTAATAAAATTGCTAAATGGGAAGTAATACTATAATGCTAATGAATAGAGCAGAATCAAAATAGAAATGTTTGGCCTTCTGTTTTTGTCCCAAATTAGAATAAAATGTTGAAATATCACAGTATTTTTTGTTGAAGAAAGCCTTCTGAAAAATTTGGGATGGAAAAGGCAAAATATTTTGTTCTACTATTTCAACATTAAAAAACTCAAATTTTCAGTATTCCTGAATCAGAAAGAAGGAAAGAAATCTAAACACACTAATAAAAAAATCACAGGAAACAAAAGTTCTCTTCTTCCTCTTACTTGCCTTCATCCTCACTAGAAGGAGAGCTGTCTGAATCTGAACATAAGGAATCAGAATCCCGGGAGAGATTTTCCTCACTTGTGAAATTTTGAAAATATGATCAGAATCATCATAGATGTTTCTGATATATAAGAAAGCAAAATATCAAAATATTTATAGTCATTCTTCTCTTTCCAACCAATTTATGTCAAATGACATACCACTTCATTATTTATATTTCTGCACACTTCTGTATTACTGTTTGTTTCAGCATTATGCACACTCTACTCACATCTTTCTATACCCCCTACAATATTTGTGTGTGATACTTTCTTTAGAATTTGAATACATAATGTATTTGGCTCTATTGGCAGTGTCAGTTAGGCAGAGGAAAGGAGTTCCGCATGCTTGAACTTCTATTGAAAGATAATTTTTTTAACTTGCTCTTAGATGAGGTATGAATAATGTCAACCCTGTTATTATGGAGAAATTATGTTGATAGTTGACTCAAAATTAATACCCTCGATCTGATTACTATTGTACAAAAGCAGGAGCTTAGTATTGACATAGATATTAAATATGAAAACATGTATATTGATCATAAAATGAAAAGAGCAGCGTAACGCTGACTCAGTAGAAGTAATGAATTGCAACCATCCAGGACAAGAAATTGTAGTTGCACAGAGTAGAATAGATCCAGTCAAATCATTAAAATGTATATTTTGGATGTGGCATTTTTTAAGATGCAAAAAGCTTTTAATAAAACTGAATGTGTGTCATGTTGGAATAAAGGAGATAACTGTCTCATTTTGTCAGTACCTTAGATAAATGGTATCAAAATAATAGGCAGCTTAGAATTCCCTCAGGTACACGGCTATCTTGCCATCTCTAATTTCCCTTGATTTATGTATTTTTTAGACATATTGGCCCAGATTTAGACAGGTCTTGGATAGGGAACATTGAACAGTGCACTTTTCCTTTTCCCTTTCCATCTGACAGAATTGCAGTTCCTCTTCTTGTTGGCCAGTCCTTTCTTAACCAGTGTACTTTAGATGCCCTAAAGGGGATAGGAACTAGCAAAGCCAGAGCACTGGTCCCATGATGCAGATAAGGCTCTCAAGGAGTTCATGGATAAGAGGGGTTGCCATTTCTGGGTGTTTACATTGTTTAGAGTTTGATAGTCCAACGAAGGATGGATGAAATGTTCTACCATTCTTCTTTTCAAAGACCAGATTGGCAGGGGGCAAAGAGAGTGGGGGCAGGGGAAGGAGGAATGGGGTTTCTCCAGGGCAAGGCAGAGGGATGGAGGGAAGATCTTTTTCTTGCAGGTCTTCTCTGGGTACCTGAGTTGTTCTGGTTCAGGAAGAAGTTTGCAAGTAGTATTTTGGCTCCTGGCTGTAGGTTGATGGTGCAATTACAGTGACATTGAATATATCAACATGATTGTGATATTTCCAGGACACACCAATGGACTTAAGGAGTACTGTTGATGGGATCAACATAGGAAGGAGCCTGTGTAATGCTGATTATCCCTGTATGGAAATTTCAAGTGCTGGGGAGATCTTGTCCAGAGAAATCCTAAGGGCTTCTAACTCAGACCCAGGACTGGAGAAACAGGAATATCAACCCAATGGTGACACAACATGAATACTCCATTTCCCAATGTTCCTAGTGTGAATCATAGGTGACCAAGCAACTTATTTTAAAAATTACCATAAAAAGATCAAATAGGTCAGTTCCTGGTGCCCTTGGGAGTAGTGACAATTTAAGAAATGGTTTCTAGCATCACTGAACTTGACAAAGTGAGTGACACTATGAGCACTTCAGTTAACTCATGGATGGCCTAAAATTGTAACCCAGGTGAATTCCAGGTTCATAAAATTATTGGAAGTATCCAAATAACTAGGATGCTGTTCTGAGCTGGCCAGCATTCCCAAGAATGCATTAGATATACAAAGACTCGTAAAAATGGGTAGTCAAGGATGGTGTTCATTCCCCTCCAATATAGTTGGTATCTGAAGTTTCTCAACCAGCATATGGACCCATCTTTGAATTGGCAGGTGTTATATCTGGGTGATCTATAAAAAAGACCAAGTCTTGGTGCCTAGTGTTGATGCTTTTCTTGCTCTGTGAACTGAATGCACAAGATATAATCTGCATCAGTTGATAGCTGAAACAGAAGTAGGTGGCCCAGGAGAGAATAATGAGTTCTTCTGCAAGCTCTTCTGCCTGTACCAAGCTGTGCTTCAGTTAATGGTTATCAGTTTAGATACATAGATTGACTACGTAGATTGGAGGAGCATTCCAGACTAGCCAGCTTATCCTTGATTTTATCATTCATCCCCTATCTGCATGGTAATATTGGACAGCTTCAATCCAGTCAATGACTGTTCTGTGGTACAGTATGTAATGCAGCTTCCATTGCCTGTGATCAGTTGGGGTCACCAGAAATCATGGACACATGCAAAGTACCTATCATGCCATAAAAGGGCCAACTAGCTATAACGTTAGACCTCAAAAATGTGTACTCACTTTATATTGGTTGCTATCCAACTTTAATTTGCATGTGTAGCAGGACTAAATAGGCTCCCAGCCATAGGGGTTTACTATGCCCAGCTAGGGCTGGGAGTCCCACAGCTATGGGGAACCACAGTGCTGGCAACACCTGGCACTTGCAGAATCTGAGTCCCAGCAGCATCAGCAATTGCAAACAGGATCCCAACACTGCAGGGTGTGGCTGTGATCTCCCAGCCCTGGGAAGGGCGGGGGGGGGCAGGGACATCAAACAACCCTATGGCTGGGGACATTGCAGCTGCTGTGATCCCACACTCCCCACGTACCAGCAATAAGGCATGATAGGATCTAATGCATGATCCCACAATCACGCCTCCTACCATATGTTGCATGGTAGGAAGCACGATTGTGTGGATCACATGTTAGATCACCTCATGCCTCTGCCTGCACATGTAGAGGTCCACAGTTATGGATTTCCTAATCCTACTGCAGGCATTAAAGGCTAAATACCCAAGGTTATTGGCATGCCTATATCATGACAGCAGCCCACGGTATTAGTCTTCCCAAAAGTGAAAAGCTACAGATTACAAGGGTGTAGGTGTAGCCATGTTCCTCTAAGGACATAGGCGGACAAGGTTCTTTGGGTGAATCTGATATCTTTTATTAGACCAACCCAAATAGTTGGAAAACAATTATTAAGCAATCTTTTGGGTTCAAAAACCCTTTGTCAGGCTAAGAAAGTTTCAGCAGTTGGTGTGTGCTCTTCCTGGATGGAATAAAAAGTAAAGAAGCCAGAGGCTGGGCTGGTATGCATACAAGACAGGCACTCAGTGAAAATGTAGATTGAGGAGTCAATGGGTGAGAGACAGGCTGGGGGGATAGGGGGAAGAGAGAAGGGAGATGAATAGTGGAGAGAGACCTGGGGAGTCAGATGTCAGGCAGGTTATAATGTGTCATAAATCCAATGTCTATATTTAGTCCATGATTTTTAGTATCCAGAAGGTTGATGAAGTGGAGTTCATAGGCTCGTCTCTGGGAAGTGTTTTGTAAGTTTCATTTGATTGTATTTAGAGAGTGAATTTAGAAATTTGTCTTCAGCAAGGCACGTTTAAGCAGAAGTGGCTGTTTCTTGAACGCAAGCATCTTTCCTTTCTTCCTTTGCTGTCCAGGATAATGTAGCTCAGCATTACTAATTCAGATATTTTTTTCACAAACTCCTTTCTGACCTTTTTTGTACACAAGCTGTAGTAATTATGAAATGCATAATACAGAGAGATTAATAAATTAAACCTCTTTCCATTCCCTCTCTAAAGAACCAAATACAGCTTTCCATTTTAGCTAATAAACAGTTAATATTGCTAGTTTTATAAAATTAATACCTTCAGATTAAAAGAGTGAAGAGCTTACAGAAAACGTACTTGTCTTTTTGCATGTCAGTTTTTGTGTGTCCTGTGAGAGTCTAGGAGAAAATGAAAGAAAAGACTAGCAAGAGGTCAGGTACAAGCTACAGCATCTGTATTAGAGCATACAAATGCTCTGGTACTGTTTGGGACATCCGTAGTTGTATCTCTTGATAGATAGATAGATAGATAGATAGATAGATAGATAGATAGATAATCAGGAACTCAGAAATCCTCTTGGTGCTATCAAATACTTAGAAACATATACATGCTGCTTCAGACTCTGTTGCTATTGTGAAGTGTTCTAACAATCACTTTCTCACTCAATATAAAGCCCTCTGTATGACCTTATCACAGGCATCTGTTATCTCTGTTGTGCCTGTCTAGGCATAATTAATGACACTCTGTTAGTTACAAGGGTTGAATGTTAATTTGTCATCTAAAGCTTGATAGAAGGGTTTTGTATTCTTTGTATTTTAAATAGGATGCCATTTTAGCACTACATTTGGAAAGGTATAATTATTAGTTCATATTAAGCATAAGTTAACATAAAATTAAAACACCTATACTGAACACAGGCTAAGAAAGAGAGTTCTGAGTCCTATCTTGTCAATTATAAGGTACTGCAATAATAATATTTAACATTAATCAAATACTGTTAGTAGTCCTATCAAAAACACAAAAACAGCCACTTGCCTCAAGGGACTTACAGTAAGGGTATTTTCAGTAAAGAGATTAATATAAAAATTCTAATTTGTTTGCACTGATATCTCTTTTCAAGCAGAAATTATTAGGGCCATATCCTTACCTGGTTTGGATCACTGCAGCTCTGTTGACTTCACCAGGACTTACTAGTTCAAAACATATGGCCTTAAAGAGTCAAATTATTACAAAAGCTATACAATTGATGCTTATCAATTAATCCCTTTTAAGAAGTTCCCCAAAGAATTTCCAGACATTTTGGTTCTGATTCATCTCTCACATATATCCATCCTATACCAGCATAATGGGCTGTTCAAGATTAAAAACAATGTAAGACTGTGGCTAGGGACAGAAGTGACACATAAACCAGTTTAGGTGATCAGAAACTTGTTTAAACCTGTAAAAGAATAGAAGTTCAGTGTAATAAACCATTTTCAAAATGACTGAAATTGGTTTACAGTTAACATGGCTGAATGTAGTACCAGACTTAACTGATTTAGGTCAAACCAGGCTGGCCCAGACTCGTTCCTGGTTTAAGTTAAATCAGAGTCCCCCAATATCCCAGCATGCTTTTCAGCCTTGGGCTGGGCTGGGCTGTGCTCTCTGCTCCAGAAACCAGAGCTGGCCCTGCCACTCTGCTCTCTAGCTGGAGCAGGGACAGGGGCGTGGCCAGACCCCAGCCTGGCATGGCCCCCCGAGGCAAAGGGGACAGGGAGGGGGCTTATTTTCAGCTCTCCCCTCTCCCCCCTGGACTCCAGCCAGGGGCTGCCTGGCCAGGGCAGAGCAGCCCCTGTTAAGCATCCCCCCCACCCCGCCACCGCTTGAGCAGTAGGAGGGCATGGCCAGCCCCATTGGCAGACTGAAGCAAATGGGAGGAGGGAGGATGATTTAATCCCTCCCTCCTTCCTCTGTTCCACTGGCACGGACCCCAGCTGGGGTCTGCCTAGCCAGGATGTAGCAGCCCCTCACTGCTCCAGTGGCAAGGATGTGGCCAGACACTGGTTATGGCAAAGGGGCAGGGAGGGGGTTTATTCCTCTCTCTCTTCCCTCTGCCACCAGGGGACTGCAGCCAGGGTCTGTCAGCCCTGGCCACCTCCTCTGCCACTTGCACCCAGCCAGACAGACCCCAGTTGGGGTTCCCTGGGTGGGGGAGGGGACAGAGAGGGGAATAAATCCCTTCCCTGCCCCCTTTGCCTTGGGGGAGGGAGGGGAGGGTTAAGCCAGCTGGTGTCTGGCCTCACCCCCACCCCTGCTGCTAGACTGGAAAGGGTGAGGGACCCTGACAGCCACTGGTGATGCGTAGGGAGTGCATGTGGGTTCACGTGCACCCCCTGAGCTTGGCAGTCCACCCCCTGGGAAAAGATGCTACCAAAATTCAGCTTAGCTTCTGTAGCCATCCCTCTGAGCCCCACTGCCACTGCTTGCCCCACGCAGGCTGCAGCAGCTCTACCCACCCCGCTTCTACCCACAGCACAGCCCCACTATCAGGAAGAGACTCATGCTGCCCAGAACTCCATGGCAGGGGCTGCTGCCCCGTCAGGGTCCCTCCACTCTCACCGGTCCAGTGGAAGGGGTTGGGCATGGCGAGATGCTGGCTGGTATGGCCCCCTGAGGTGAAGGGGGCAAGGACGGGGTTTATTCTCCCCCTTCATCCCCTCTCCCCCTGGGGAACCCCAGCTGGGGTCTGCCTGGCCGGATGCAAATGGTGGAGGTGGCAGTCGGGGCTGGTAGACCCTGGGTTACATTACAAATAGGGACCTGGTTTATCTTTCTGAAATTATATTGTCTTCAAAATGCCTGGTTTTCAAAATCACTGGTGTTTGTTTCACCGGGAACTGCATAAAACTTAGTAAATTGTTCCTGTTAATGTACAGAATGGAACAGACTCTATCATTGACTTGGTTTCTTGGCTGTGTTAACTCTGTAGTTTTTGGTTCCACGGTGCTTACAAAGGTTTCTTTTTTTTCTTATTGACTGTTCAAATGCTGTGTAATTTTGAATATATCAAGAATAGCAATACTAATGCCTGTAGAATAATTGAAGATAAAATACTAATCTTATCTAAGACACTAATCTGAGAGTGTTGGAATGGATAATACTACAGAGCCAGACCTACTCCCAGTATAGTCCCTGCTATAGCCTCTGTTGATTCAAATGAAGAAGGATGAAACAACAAATAAGAACGAATAAAGTAATGACTTTCACTCTGACCTATCTAAAGTAAATTACTGCTATTGTATGCTGTGTATTCATACCAAATTAAGTAATATCAATATCATTAGATAATAGCATCCTAATACATGAGGAATACATGTTTTTTGAGAAATGGTGCAGAGTTCTCTATGTTCATCAACCTACCAATTCACACATTAATATTAGTCATGATATTTGGACGCATGATAACTATGAGTAAAAATATGGTAGTAAAATGGGAAACAAAATTAGATTTGCTTTGAAATGTTTTAAGCTTTGTTTGATTCTTAAAGTCAATTAATAAATAGCTATGGTCCCTTAAAATTCTGTATCTCAACTGAGTAGATACTATTTACAAAATGCTTCTCACTCTCTTTTATTATGAATGGTGAGAAAACATAGGGAAAGGTATTAGAGTACAAATCAAGTGTTTTCCTTGTAGATACTACTGAATTTTTCACTGAAATACTTATTCTTCATGCTTTAACACAAAAACAGCACATTTTCCCACTCTAAGAGCTTGTATTCTAGTTATTATTTAAAAACTATTATTATTTGAAAAGTAGCACCCAAATGTGTTAGTATCTGACAACACTGCAAATCATTGCCTTTTTGACTGTTTAGATGTGAGATATATTATTACAAAGGAGATTGACAGGCTTAGTTTGATTCTCCCATGCTAAGCCTTATTAAGCACTCCCTCTCAATGGAACAAACTTAATTAGCTGGAATCATACTTACACCACATTCAATGGTGGGTATAATTGATGTGAGCTGAAGTGAGTCTAATAAGCTCGACCTTCACTCTGTTGTATGAATAGTTCAGATCTTAAATGTATACTATATTTACCACATTACTGAAGGTTTAAACTAGTTCAGTTTTCAAAATAATTAATTGTGAACATCAATATATATGTGCATGTGTATACACACAGTAGTTACAGGTGTAATTTTTAACTTGTTGCCACCATGTCAAATATTACTGGATTGCAATGATATCCCCCTTAGCTATGCCATTTGAACCAGTAATAGCTTACTGCTGGCAAAAAGGTAAAAGAAAACTCTTGAACTGTAGTTACCTGCATTCACTTGTTAGGGCTGTCTTCCAGTCTCAGTTACTGCCATAAATGCAGAGTAACTCTAATCACCTAAATATACCCAGCTTCATCACTGCTTATAATTGTGAATTTACGTAAACACATTTGTTTTTCAGAAGGGACATGATATTTGTAGCCTCTACACCTGCCTTACTGTATACTTAAAGTGCAGATCATTGTAATCATGGCTGAGAACCATGTGCCAGGCTGTCACAGTTATAAGATGCTCTTGTCATTCTCACCAGTGTGTTCTGTGAAAGCAGCCTGAGCACTTCAGTCATGATAGTACTATTGCAAATCACTTCCTCTCTGTATTCCTTGTTCAGGTCATGTATAATTATAACATAGAAACATATCAAGGGGTCTGGCAAGACTGCTACTTCAAGGCAGTCTCTGTATTTTTCTGGTTCCTGATCCCAAGGTTATTTCTCTTATTACTGATGGCTATCTAATGTCAAATACATAAACAAGCTTTGGGGGCAAAGACTACAACCAAGAGCTTCCTGCTTCCCAAGGACTTACATATTCAGCCTCCCTTCTACTTGCTGTCCTTGTGATTCTTTGACTCTTGCATTTGTGGCTGCCCAATGGCCCAGTTTCAACTGGAACAGTTGAGAATATCCCCATCCAAACCTCCATACTATTTGAGAGGTGGAAGTTATAGG
This sequence comes from Alligator sinensis, assembly GCF_000455745.1. Taxonomy (NCBI): domain Eukaryota; kingdom Metazoa; phylum Chordata; order Crocodylia; family Alligatoridae; genus Alligator; species Alligator sinensis. Next base: position 418,605 of record NW_005842534.1, read on the forward strand.
AGGGCTGGAGGAGGGCTAATCTTCCACCTAGGTCTTCTACCTCCTGCATGACTGCTATAAGCACTAAGATATTATGGAAAAGTTTGGGCAGCACTATTTGTTATTCATGGTTTGTTTGAAAATGGCTGTGGTTAGGGCTGGATTAACACATAGGCAAACTAGGCACATGCCTAGGGCCCTAAATGAAGAAGGGACCAGCTGTGCTTATTTTACATAATATAATTATTGAGTGAAAAAAGTAGGGGCCCATGAGTTTGTTTTCCTACATCCCACTAATGGGTTAATTTGGCCTTGGCTGTGGGTCCTGCATTGCTCTGAACCCAGTTCTGTCAGTGTGAGTTAGGCATCCCCAAGGTACAACTCAGGATCTGGCCCTCTCTGGAACTTAGCTGGAGCCTCCCTGCACCAATCTGGAACTTCCAATTTGGAATAATGAAACTTAGGTTGGAACAGGATGTTCAAACAGTATTATGTCTAAGCCTTCATGGAAATCCAGATGTAGCCATCAAGGGAACTTGGCAATCCACCTCCACCCTGAAAGTGCCAAATGACCTTTAAGTATCTAGAACATATTGTGGCTTTTGAAACAGGACTAACCTAAATCACTCTTTGAAATTTAGGTACTTAAATTCCACCTAAGTCTTGTGTAGGTGATTGTGGAACTAATCTTTATCTGACTTTATAAGACTAACTGAGAGAAGTTAAATTTAGGAATGTAAAATACTTCTAAAATAGCTTTTCTGTATATGCACAAGTGAGCGGAACTGGATGGGTTTCTTTGTTCAAATACCTGGAATTCTTGTTTCTTGACTAGCAGGGATTGATGCAGTTTAAAAATGAAGCACTTAAGTATAGCCATTACTGTACCAACACTAAACCTTGACTGTTTCAAGGCTAAGGAGCAGACATTCTGGGGAGGATATTTTATATTTTGAAGAGGGAGGAAGAAATCTTTTTGTAGAAGGTAGACTTTTTTATGGGAGTTGTTTGGAGTAGTAGAACAAGTCTTAAAAAGATGGATTAGTGGTGAGGAGATGTAGTTATACACACACAATTAATTGCTAAGACTTGATGAATTTGTTTATATCACAGTAGCACCCAAAGCTCTTTTCACAACTTTGGCCACATCGTGCTATATAGTGTACTCAAATACAAGTAGACATAACTTGATAGCTTTACACTCTATGTAAGATAAAACATAACTAGTGCTGCACTCACAGATTGTCAGTTCCTTGGCAACACTTATCAAGCTTGCCAACCCCCTCCCCCACCCAATCCTTACAAACTTCAGAAGGCCAGTTGAGGGTTCTCCAGCTGGTACATCCCATGGATGTTGTATTTCTGAGATTCAAGAATCTTAGGAGCTTAATAGGGTTGTATGGGAAAGATCTTGCAGCCTTGACTTAACCTCAATTAAAGATTGCTTGTTTCACTTTGTATTGTGTTTATACACATGTAGTTATGTGTATGACATTTTTGGCTCAGACATATCCTCTTGAGAAGAGTGCATGCAAAATTATGTAGGCCTGCTGTATTTTACTTTGGGGGATCACCCTTTGTTCATATAAGCAATTTATGGGAAGGAAAGCAGCACTAAACATTACTTGACATGTGTTTGTCTGCATCATCAATACACCTTTTATTTTTCTTGCAAGTCAGCAGAGTGAGTACATGGTACTCTAGCCACAAACAGATCCTCCTCAGAGTTCTTCCATGTTCAGTTGTTGTGTTCACTTCACCAACATTTTAGAAATGCTGGTTTGAACAGAAACCCTGCACGTGAGGTTTACTGGTTCCTTTTAAAGAAATGTGGATGGGTGTATATTGAAACTGGGTTTAATGAATAGTCAACTATATGGAAAAGACATGACTGATTACCCTGGACATGCTTTAGAAAAGTTCTAGCAACATTTATACTAACCAAAATATATATCCCATCTAAAAGGAAGATTGTAATGTATGATATACATTAGACATATATAGATATCTACCCTCCTTTTGCTCCACTCATATGAGACCCACTTTAGCAGGAAAAATATACTCTTTTTACAAATGTGCAGTATATTTTAAAAAAAAATGTATCTCCTATGCTTAAATCTTCTCGTATTATGCAATTTGTTTATATGCTATATGAAAATTGTGATGCAGCCACATTTTAAATGGCAATTGTGGTTCTGTTTTTATTTCTATTATTTCAATTATCTTAATAGTAATCTGATCAATGGGCAAATTGTTTGCCAAGTTATGCTGTTTTAAAACATCAAAGTAATGCTGTAGTTAACTAAGTTTAATAAAAATAGATGTAGCTATAGTTTGGTTTGGTTTGGCTTTTACACTTTTGACACTCTGAAATTGGTTAGAGTTATGGTGAAAACACTCTTTCCCAAGTTCTATGCTACTTTGACTATATATATTTTTAATACCCAGTAGAAACCTTAAAAAAACAAGAGCTGCATGTTCTGCCATGTTTCTCATACCATACTCATCACAACAAGGTTATCACCACAGTGTCTAATGTCTGAGCACATGCCAGAAGGGTGTTGAGGAGAGAGACATTCTCAGAAGGCCTTTATCTGAAAAACTGTAAGCTACAATTGACTAGCTGTCAGCAGAGAATTTTTTTTAGTTTAGAGATCTTTAACAATTTGGTATTAAAGACAACTAAAGTTTTTAGAGTGCAGTACAGAATTGACACTTCAGAGAAACCTTGGTTTGTAGCCTTGTGTGCACCTTTCTCTTGGTGTGTGATCTTGTTCAAGCCATTTCAATTTCTTGTGTCGCAGTCAGCCTAGGTGTCAAACTGGGTAAAGAGGTGGACTTAGTGGAAACCAGATGCAACATTTATGCTGAACTTTTGTTTGTCAGTGGGTGTGTCTACACATGCATTACATCTGGGAACAGTTTACTTGTGAGTAAACACTCCCAGGCAGGCATCCACATGTGCAGGGAAGTGGGAACAGATTTGTTGCTAATGGCAGCAAACTGCTCCCACTTCCTGGGGCTCTGCAATGGGCCCCTATCACCACCAGAGGGAGCTCTAGGCTCCCCCTGGGTACCACCCCAGTGGCTGGCAGTGAGCAGTGGGACAGGAGACAGCTGCTTCCTGGCTAGGGCTAGGACATTGCTCCCTGCCCCTGGGAGGGCTGTCTGTTGCCAGGGCAGGGCAAATGTCCCCCTGACCTGGAAGCAGGGAGCTCCTGGCCCCAGCTCCTCAAATGGAGGCAGGAGACTTAGAAAGAGCTTCAGGGGTAGGGCAGGTCCCAGCCCCGTGCCCCGATCCACCAACTAGCAGCAAGCCCCAGATTGGGTGGCTAATCCCCACCCAGCAAGGGGCTCACTGCTAGCTGCCCTACCCTCACATTGAGGCAGAAGGCTGGGACCTGCCCCTCCCCTGCAGCTCCCTCCAAGCCCCCATGCCTCCATCGCCCAACTAGAGCATGGGGCTGGGACCTGCCCCCTGATCAGAAAAGTTCCCAGCCACCAGTCTCCAATCATGGAGCAGGGGCTGGAGAGCCTATTCCTTGCTCAACTCTGATCACGAAGCTGGGTGGGGAACAAGCTGGGGAGCCTGTTCCCCACTCAGCTCCATGATCACAGAGTTGAGCAGGGAACAGGTTCCCCAGCCCCTGCCAGCAGGGAGCTCCCATCTCCAGCTCTGCAAAGCCCTCACTGTGTGACCTGTTATGTATCAAAGCCCTTAAATGAAACACCTGACAGAGGAATTACATCGAAGAAGCTTACTCTATCATGCTGTTGCTCATCTGTCACAGAGGAAAACTTTGAATAGATTCATTTTTTAACATGGACTATCATTAATAATAATAATAACAATAATATATTCCATTTCTAGTGGGCTCAGTAAAGCACCAGGGACAGCACAAACTTGAAAGGAAGCTTACTCACCATTCCAAATATATATTTAATTAATTTATCATGTATATCCTGCTTTCTGTAGACTGCAGAAATTATTTTACTTTTGCATAGAAGCCTCTTTCTTCTCAGTTTGGAGTTTCAATATATTAAACCAATGTAATAACAAAAGTGTAAAAGTTCATGTTCTACCTTCATAATTCACAACTATGTTGCTAAGTTAATGGCTTTTGGTGTTTAAATAATTTATTTGCTGTCATGGCGTGTTATGGGTGAAAGCTGGCATCAGTTATTTGATTCTCTGTTTCTTTGTTGTGGTGTGTTGGTGGCTACAGTGAGTTCTCATTGTTTCTAATATTCTCATTACTTGGCTTTAAGTTATGTAATGCCTTTTTATAGCTACTTGTTAATTCTCTACAGTGAATATCTGCAACTGATGTGCTCTAAATATATGAAAAACAGGAAGTGCTTTTAGAGGCAAATATTTTGTGATTTCTATTTTTAATGAACTTGTGAATACTATTTTTGCTAGAAGCAATTTCCTGCCTATTCTTGTAGACTGGAAAATGGGAAACAGAGACTAACATATTTAAATTTTGATATTCTAAGATAACAACCCCGATTGCTGTGTAGAGAGGAACAGTTTGCTTCAGTTTCAGACGTCCAAGTAAGGCTAACACCAATAATATTGGATGGTTATGTGATAACACTTTTTTGAATTTAACAGCATTATAGCTATAGAAACAGCAATTCCCAAAGTGGAGACCAAATTAGCTGTTTATGTTATATGTATGTTGGATTAATAGTATAAATTTACCTTTTTAACTTGGCAGTTTTTGCAGCAATCAGATTGTTAGATGGAAGGGCTGTTCTTTCTCTAACTTGGCTTTTCAAAACATGAAGTCTTGAACACATAATAAAACACAATTCTTCCTTAGAAATGGACTGAGCTCTGTTTTATGTCTTTAAGACATATTAATCCGACAAAATACTAGAAAATATTGCATGTCACTTTGGTGTCCTACAAGTAGCATATACTAAGTTACAGGACACTGAAAGTGCTCATTCTTAGTCAAAGGAAGTAATTGTCCTAGTTACTGTAGCAAGACCAGACCCAGGGGCATCTGTGCTACCCTCCTGTGGCCAAATGACTCCTGCTCACTTCAGCTCCTTGGAGTACCATCTATTTTCTGCATCACCTACCACACCTTGATGTATCTTATAAGACGTAGGGAGGTTGCCCCCCTCAGTTCCAGAGCAAGACTTGCTGTCTATTGTTGGCACCAGTCTCACTCTAAGTTGTGGCCCTTCTGGCCCTATCTGTGCTTTAGACCATAAGCTGCCTTAGGGGTGATAATCATAGCCTTCATCCTCCCCTATAACCACATACTTGTCTTGCAGATTTTACTCACTGTCACTTTGGAGGGACCTCCCTTCTCCCACCACAACACTTGGCCATCTCAGGCCTGGATCCTTTGTTGAGGCTTCAGCCTTTCTGGCTACACCCCCTTTGTCGGGCTGTGTCCCTTCAACCCAGGTCCACTGCCTTGGACCTCAGCTTCTGGGCCCCAGTCCTAGCCTTGCCCACTCAGGGCACAGGCTCTGGACCTCTGGGTTCTGGTTTGCCACTGTCTGTCATTCTCAAGGTGTAGGCTCTGGCCCTCTTGGCTCTCACTTGCCCCCTGTCTCTTGCTCTCAGGGTGCAGGCTTCAGCCCTCTCAGTTCTAGCCTGTCCCTGTCTCACTCTCATTCTTCCTCACCTTTCTGCAGGCACCCTGGTATATGGCCTCCAACCTCCCCTACAGTCACAATCCAGTCCTCCAATGTTAAATGTAACCATAATAAAAATATAAACCAACTGCTTCCAAACTTCCCCCTCGAGATCAGTGCCCACACTCCTTTAGCTGTCTCTATCCAGCTCCCCTGGACTGGCCCATGAGCCAGTTTCCTGAAGCCCCTTCCCCTGCAGCCTGCAGGGCCAGACTGCATTCCTTACTCCCAAAACTGGTTTTATATGCCTCTAAATACCACCCCTTCTGGTCAGGTGTCTCCTCAGTCACCCACAGGGATTTCCTCTTTGTTTAATGGCAAGCCTACCACCTGCTGCAGCCCTGTATGGCCAGCATAGTTTACTGCACTTTTCACTTAAAGTGACAGGAGCCTGTAGCTCCATGTCACAGTTACCAGTATATAAAACTCTTGCTCAGAAAAGGGAACTGGAAACTGGGCATTTTGAATTGGCAGACCCTTTACTCGCTGCTGTTACATCATGAAATTTCTCCACTGAAAACGGAGATTCCATAATTGTATGCTTTTCATTATTTTAATGTAATGACAGCAATTATTCAGTTAAAATGTACATTTTCATATTAGAACTCTGTCGTCTTCCACTTTATCCAAGTGAGACCTCTCATTGCCTCAAGGATCACACACAGTGAAAATGAAAATAATTACCTCTTAACTTTGGTGTTTCATTTGCTCAAGAAGGGTGACCTTAGTCATTTTCCAGTCTGTGAAGAAAGTAAATATGTTAGAATGGCCTTGGAGTATATTATTATATATAATAAGGCTTCCTTCATGCTATAGAACTTGTATTATAGGAAAAGGGGCCACATTCATTCTATTTACCTTACTGCAATGGGAGACACCAAACAGAGTTCAAACTATTAAGTTCTGTTTCACTTGGTCACACCACTGTCCTTTAACACTACAGTATTCATCTCAACTTTCCAGTGTCAGAGATAAACCTCCCCTTCTAGTGGAGATCATTGGAAGAGATTAAAATATGTTATATGGAAAATTTCCCTCTTTCAGAGGTGGATTAATGCATCAGGCCCAGGGGCCCCTGCCAATCTGGGGGGCAGGGGCAGGGGCCAGTGCAGGAAAAAGTCCTGCTAAGCACTGAAGCTTGATCACATGCTAAAAACATGAGAGCCGGTGGGGTGTGGTGACTGGAAACTTGCATGACTGCTCTGTGGGGATGGCCAGAGTGAGGTGGCAGTGAGGACCCCTGCCGCCCCTGCCACTCACTGCCCACGTGGTCTCCTTCTCTCCCAACCCTGTACCTGAAAGGACCCCAGTCCTCCCTCCCTCCCTCCTTCCCACGTCAGGTCATACGGTGGGCAGGTAGCTTCGGATGGGCTGTCGGCACACACAGAGCCCCCCTATCAATGCTGAAGCCAAGTACACTTGCTCATCAAAATCTCATGGAGCTCCCCTCCAGCTGGCTTGGGTGGGGAACCGGGAATTCAAATGTGCTCGAGCCTGCTTGGCAGGCACACACCATTCATGGCAGATGCAGACAGTGTGCGTGTGTTCGGGGCAGGGTGCAACCATACCCCCCTGTAAGTTAGCACATGGTGCTTTAGTCCCATTGCCAAGGGCCGCTTTGGAGCACAGAGAAGGGGAATCCTGCTGCCTCCTGGAGGCTTCCTGCAGTTCTCGACTCCAAATAAGGCTGCCGATAGAGAGGGGTCTGCAGTTCTCTGAAGTGATGGCAGGTCATGTGAGGAAGTGTGAGTTCTTCCAGGGGGTGATTAGAAATACATCTATCTGTCTAGGGAGATGCATTATATATAGAGAGAAAGACTCTCTGTGTGTGTGTGTGTGTGTGTGTATATAGATCTATATAGAGAGAGATACAGGTATATATATACAGAGAGAGAGAGAGAGATATTATGTATGTGTGTATCTATGTATATGTAACCCTTCTGCCGTGCACTGGTCAACAAGGACCGGATTTAATTTTGGCCTCTAAATATATTTTACCTTGGCTCGAGTGCCCACCCAGACCACCTGGGAAACACTAATAAATTACTAGGATGTCCTGCATAAACAAAAATCCCCTCCTCACAAACAGTGTAACCAAAAAACAAATTTAATGCAGAAAACAGGAAAAAACACCAAATGCAATGTGAAACACGACTAACTACATGATATAGTCTAGAGGCTGCAAAGTGTCAGGGGAAGCTGCTTGAGAGTGTGGATCCTTCAGCAGTGCAAGGGGCCCCTCGGTGCTCTTGGAGGGATAGTGGCATGGCAAACTTTGCTCCTAGGGAGAGGCTGTATAAGTGTGTGGGGAGTGAGTGCATCTTCAGACAGCATGCCTAAACCCCACACTTCTGGGATGGATTATTATATGGCCCGCTGAAACAAAAACTGCAGGAAAACTCAAAAGGAACCAGGTTGATTAATGGTTACAGCCAGTCCAAAACTGGCAGGATTAGAAACACCCAGGTTTCAATCCTGTTTAAGCTGCCAGGACTCCCATATTTCACAGTTTATATGTCAAGGTTTGAAGCCCAATTTTATTAGACCATATTATTAAAATTTAACCTCAATTTATACATCATATTATCATCCCTTGTAAGCGGTACTGGTCTCAGTGCTCAGCTGTCGCAACCCCGGAAGTACTGCTCACAGGTGATGAGGCATGCCAGCTAAGCACCAAGCCTGGTGCCACTCGCAGCGGACAGGGACAGGGACAGGCTTGGCATTCGGCTGGCATGGACCAATCCTCTGCAAGTGGTACTGCCTGGGCTGCAACAGCCGAGCGCCGAGCCTGGCTTCGTCCCCATCCCCATCCTCTGCAAGCAGTGCTGGGCTCAGCGCTCAGCTAGCGCACCCCATGCCCTGTGAGCAGCGCTGCCTGGGCCACACCAGTCAAGCACCGGGACCAGTGCCACTCACAGGAGATGGGGCCATGCCAGGTGAGCACTGAGCCTGGCCCTGTCTGCTGCAAGCAGCACTGGGCTTGGTGCTTGGCTGGCAGGGCCAGGCTTGGCGCTTGGCAGTGCCGCTTGCAACAGCCCTGGCTGGGCTCGGCACTGACACAGCCCCATACCTTGCGAGCCCAGCACTGTTCACGGGATGGGAATGGGGCAGGGCTGGGCTGGGCTGGGCTGGGCTGGGTGGTTAGTTGATGATGCACTGCTCACAGGGGATGGGGATGGGGCTGGGCTTGGTACTTGGCTGGCATGGCCCCATCCCTGTGAGTGGCAGCGGGCTCATAGGGGATGGGGCCACGCCAGCCAAGTGCCAAGCCTGGTCCTGTCTACTGCAAGTGACGCTGCCAAGTGCGAAGCCCAGCACTACTCGTAGGGGCTGGGGCTGGGATTGGCACTCAGCTGGCATGGCCCAGGCAGCACTGCTCAGAAGTAATGGGGCCACACCAGCCAAGCAGCGAGTCTGGCCTCAATTTATACACTTTGCCTATAAAAATCCTAACTTTTCGCACCAAAAACACCAGGTTTGACTCATATACCATGTCAACCTATACGCCATGAAATATGGTAGTTTCTGGCCAACAGATCTAAGGAACCAATACTTTCTCCCAGTATTAATCCCTTAAAACCTCAAAAAATAAAAAGGGGAAGAAAAGGAGGAAAGAGGAGTTCCCAAGACACTCTGACAATTCTCCCTTTCTCTCCCCTCTACCTGAGCTTCCCATTTTGTTATCTGCAATTCCTTCTCCCTTGGAGGAGACTTCACTCTTCAGCAGCTGCTAGCAGGTTCTCCTCCCTCAGACCAGCCTAGCTCACCTTCTACCCCTTTGCATGACATCACCCTGGCCTTGTCCAGTCGGAGAGCACCACACTGCAGTCTTTCTCCCAACCAATTTGCCTAAAGAATCCCCTGCATCCTCTGCCCAATGAAACCAGAGAGTTTTACATATTTTGCCCAGATTCAGGCCCAAGCTTGCCATGTGCTGAGCACATGGCCAGAACAACAGGGGCTATCTTGTCTATATAAAAACACAATATACAACAACCAAATGTGTGACTTGGTGTTACATATATATCCACATATCTATATATTTTGGTTGCATCATTTTGTGATGTTAGCATTAAAACACAGGTGTAATGGGTATATAAAAGAGAGTGATTTACAGTATATGAACACTTTAATGTTTCAGGAATGATAAAAAAAAATTGAGATGTATTGTGAAGGCCTACTGCTTTATTTTAATTGAAAGAATCACTAACAGTATTCTTAGGCTTGTACTCAAGGCTATCGGTATGGCTCGTATTTTTGTTGTACTAGGTTACTGTAGTGTATGTGCAATGTAAAATGTGTATTTAAAAAAACAGTCAAACAAGAGTCTACATGACCACTAAACTAAAACATCATTCCTTTTGTGTTAGACATTTATAGCAATCCCATGCACCTAAGTCATTTTCCTAAGGCAGTTGTTTTATTCAGTTTTGTGTGTGACAAAATTGAGTAGTTAATTTTGACATCACGTGTTGTGCTTTATTTATTAATGCACCATGTAAACATTTAGTGGGTCTCTTTATTAATGCTTTTTGATACATTCATGTTTATATTGGGGGGGGGGCAGGGCTCCAATTGTATGTTTTCCTAGAGCCCCAATAAATATTAATCCACCACTGCCCTCTTTTTAAATTGAAAATACTAAAACTGAAGATTTCCAGATACAGTATTGAACAAATCTGGATCTTTTCATTTTTCAAATTAAAATGTGAAAGTTTTTGAGGAAAGCAAACAAGCTGCTTGCAGACATTAAAAAAACACAAATGGCACTTTCCTTTAAACTTTGTGCACTCCCATGCTTAGCCCAGCACATTCCCAGAAGAGATAGAGCATTAGTTGGACCTGGCTACAGGCAACCACAATTTCCAAGAATTTTTTTTTTGGAAATTGGAAAGTAGAAGACCAAATTTGATGCAGCAAGACATTTTGTTGAAAATGGTTGCATGAGCTATTGGCTATATTGAGGTGCTTTCATTTGTTCTGAATTGCATTTCAGAGGTACCTACCTCTCTTCATTATATAGAAGGCTTAGGTGTCTATGCCCATCTGTATGGATTTTTCTTCAGAAGCTCAATAGTCTGTCCGTTGGATATAAGCATAGTAGGCACCTAGTCCTGTCAGTTTTATCACTCAGCTTGGGTGAGGTACTTAATTTTAGACGTTACCATATCAAGGTATAGGCATCTATTTTGTGACCAGACTAGACTTAGCCTTAGACATCTGTCTTTACCTTTTCAGCTGTTGCATCTATATGTTAAGATGGAAATACAATTTGAGCTGAAGATTTGTAGTTTGGTCTTTAAATTGTGGATATGCAGATAAATCTGGTTTGTGCTGATGAAATATAAAGTAAACGACTCCTTGCATTCCTTACTTTCTGGATCATTGCTTGAATTAGAACTTGCTGGGATTCTCAGAAATTATTTTTATAACTGAATATTAATCCCATATTTTTGCACCATGGGTAGCAATCTGGTCTTATGTATCAGTTAAGCTGTCATAAAAATATTTTATCACCAAAACCTACATATTCTCTGTATTGTTTTTGACCCCTACAGATGTGTGTGTGCGCGCGCATGTGTGTGTGTATAGGGTACACATGCATACAAACATGCACACTCCTTTACAGTTCTGTTATTTATAAGGGAAAAAACAGGTTAACTTCTATCTATAGTTAAACATTGAACAAAATGCACTGAAGCAAACATACAACGCCATAAGGGCCTAGAGGGAAAATATTGGCTTGTTAACTAAACAATAGAAAGGAAAGACTGTCTTTTTGTTCTGTAACCTTGAATCAGCATATTCACAGAAGTCCTTTAAAAATGGCTTTGAATTTAATGCTGGGGAAGTGTGACCCTGCCTGACATTCAGTCAAATCCTACTTTCTAATCAAAGAGTCACTTAATGGTTTTGACGGGACAGGAACTGAAAATGTAGAGAGCTAGTCTGACGAAGATGTTCCCATGAATAAACATAAATTAGAAAAGGGTTTAGATGAAGTAAAATCTGTCTAATAATAAAGGGCATTTCTCCATTAATATGACAAATAACATAATGAAATGGGCACTTGCAGAATACTAGTTCTTTAGTTTATATGTGAAAAATGACTATAGCTTTGGTGCAGCTTCTGAAATAAACAGTATTTACTTACTATGCATAATCAGCTGATCATGCTACTATTATCTCATAATACAGTCAAACATGAATCTTCTGCTGCAGACCCTTAAATGAGGGAGTAAACTGTACTTAGATGAATATTTCTGGAATAATTTGCAGTGAAGTAAGTGTTTGCAGGATGAGGCTGTAAGGTTGTAAAATGTGACCAGGATGCCTTACAGGAAATCTGCTGCATTGGTACAAATAAAAGGTGCAATGCACCAGAACTTCAGATATTCTCAAAGCCATGAAAGTGCCAATGTTCCTGCAAGGAGATGATTAACAGACTCTTACAAAATTTTGCATACTTGCAGACAATCCTTTCCTGTTATAATATGTAATAATTAAAGCATTAAGCTGTTTTAGATAGATGGAACTAATGTGTTAGTAAATATTAAAATAAATGAGTCAACACTGAATTGTTCTTTCTAGTCATTTTTTGTTTTCAGTTTCTCTGTAAACATGTGCATATACACTTCCTTCAAACCCAAACACAGTGGCTAGGAAAATTATTTGAAGTTTGCTATTGAACAAAATTGAGAATTTAAGGTTTGAATAATGGTATTGCATCTGTAAGACCTTTGAAGCTTCATGTTTAGTGAGGGTGGGGGGGTATTAGAATTACAGTAATAATATGTTATCCTATGTAGGCTACTATAGGAGGTTTGGATAAGTACATTTTCATCAGGGGATCAGTAAAGGTCTGCTAACACAAAAAAACAAGCACTTGCTATTTAAGTCATCAGGAATAAAAATAACTAGCATCTACTTGCTAATAACTTCTGTTAAATTAAATAAAAAGATATTTGCTTATTTTTGACAAAACCAAAAATATTTCCCTCTCTCTTTCTTCATAAGAAATTCTTCTCTTCTTGGTGAAAATGTCCCTTCCATTTTTAGCCTCTTTATTCTCAATAGTAGTTATATGTTTGAATGTTGTGAAAGTTCAGAAGCTTTTTCAGATTGCTTTTGAAAAGAATTTCTTAGTCATAATGCTTACAATATCTCTCTAATATGGGCAACAGAAAGATAGCAGTAGAATGCATAGAGCCTTTTGTGTTTTAGGTTTGTGGAGCTTGTCCCTTCCTTTATCTTGAGGCATATTTCAGATTAAATCTTCCAGAAAACAAAGATAAAATGTTTTAATGAGGATATGGCTGCATACTGCTTCAGACAGAGACTGTAAGAGCTTTCAAAGTCACAAGATTATCTCGTAAACCCAAACCTGAGCAAAGGCTTTTTAATGTCTCAGTTTGACACCTGCCCTTTCCCTATTCTTTAAAGGATGTCCTTCAGGTTATTTTAACAAGAGCTGACAAAGGAGTTTCATGCTCTTAAATCCTAGTAATATGCCTACTTCCTAGTCTCTGATTGTAAAGATGAGCAGTTTTTCTTTTCAGGACCCTTAGTGTCAAGATTTGTGCTTAGTCAATATAAGTGCTCTGATCATCTTATTTTTCTCTCTCTGTGAATATCATTCTGATATTTAATGTGTTTTCTTATAGATACATACATGTATTTTGTACAAATTGTTAGATCTAGAAAATGCAGTTATTAATATTTTGTTACTTTACCCATCTAAGCATATTTAGGTTTGTCCATTATAACCTGTTTCTAAGCACTGATTTTTTCTTCCTCATTATAGTAGACTACACAGTTTTGCACTTTAAATTCATCATACGAGCATCTCAAGCACCTGACAGGAGATCAGAAGCTTTCTGAGTTTGGTCTCTGTCACTAGCAACTTTTTACATCATATTGTATGCTTGTTAACCCCATTTAGATATATGTAGAAAGCATATAATAAAACCAAAGTATTCTGGGCTAAGGCAGTCTCTTAGCAGGCACTGAGTCTAGGAAACGAGTTCAAGCTACAGAGAATCAAGAAAGAAGAGTTGAAAGTGCAAGCTGTAATTTCTTCCTCATACCATGTGCTGAGGAGACCAACATATTCTAGATATGCTAAAGGGAGTTTGGATTGATCCCAGAGTTGTGATATTCATGGCAAGTAAAATCAAGTGGGAAACTTCCGACTCCATTGTTCATAGAAAGTAAGAAAGGCAGACTGACAGTCTCAAATACATGGTATTTCATGCTTTTGTTTTCTTAACAAGTTATTCCATGCTGATGGGCTAGCTAATTACTACTTTTTTCTAAACTGTCCTTTTGGAATACAACAGTTAAACAGGTGGTAGAATGATGACTCTGACTGTACTGGAAATGCACACATTTCCTACATAGCTTTCATTTTGAGTTCAGGCCAAAATTGATTCTTTAAAAATAAACAACCCCCCTCCCCCCCCCCCCCCCCACAAAAAAACCCCCACCAAGGGAAGAGCTAAATATGTAAAATCAGAAGCATATAAATCATAGGTATGGAGGGCACCAGGGGTGCAGTCAATGGAGCAAGTCAAGGGAGGCAGGTTCCAGGGCTTCAGGCACTGTGTGGGGAAGTGAAGCAGGCAGGATGGAAGAGAAGTGGCAGGGTGGCAGGCACTGGGTGGGGGCAGGTAGCAGGAGGCAGAGGGACAGTGGTGGGGTGAGACAGGTGCCAGGAAGAAGCAGGCCTCCTGCCCCCCATCACCACCTGCCCCCTTACCACTGCTAACCCTGCTATAGTGGTGGAGGGGATGAATTTAAAACAACCTTCCAACAATTAGATTCTATAGATGGAAAGTTATAACAATTTTTTTAATTTTCCACTTATAGAAACTAATTATTGAGGGACTGCCTTGAATTTGAAGTCACCTTGGTTTTGGGTAAATACAATAATTCTTGACAGAGAAGACACCTTGTTGGGACCCACTAGATAAATGTTTGGTTTGACAGTGAACTATTGAAAACTATTCTTTGAGTTTTTGTTTTTTGCAACCTCATGTTACTTTCCACTAGACCCTATATCCCTAGTTTGCTTATGGAAATGTCCTGTGAGCTTATATCTAGACCATTACTAAGTTAAACATACACCACATCTGTGGCTTCCTTTCTGTCTACTGTGCTTGTTGCCCTGTTAAACAAAGAAACCAGATTGATTTAACACAAGTTAGTCTTAAGTCTGTACTGGCTGTTTAATATCTTATCCTCTAAGTGTTAATAAATTGATTTTTAAAGTAATTTGTTCTCATAAATTTAAAGGATTCCACTTAGGCTGACTAATATATAGCTCCCTAAGTCTTCCGCTTTCCATTTGTTTAAAGATACACATTCTGTTTGCCATTCTAGGGTGTTCTTAGACCTCCACCATCTTCCATGAGTTCATGAACATAATTGCTTGTGGTTCAGTGACTGTTTCAGCTAATTCAGAAGTACTGACGGGTAAATATCATTTACCCTTCTGTAACTTGTCTAAATATTCTTCAGTTTTCTCTTCTTCTATTTTGCCTTGCACTCCTATCCTGTATCATTTTAACTCAATTGTTAAAATTAATTATTTTGCATATTTAGTTACAATTAACCTTTTATGAAAATTGAAACCAAAGGGGCATTAAATGCTTTACCCTTCTGTGTTATGTTGCTTGTCCTCTTTCTCTATTAGGTAAAGGACTTGTGCTTTCTTTATCCTTCACTTATTTCTAATTTATTTATAAAACTATTTCTCGTTGCCTTTTATGTGCCTTGCTAGTTGTAACTTGGTTTACAGCGTAGCATTTCCAGTTTTACCCCATGCTTGTGCTTCTTTTATATGCACGAACATCCTTTATACTCTTCTTTAGTTATGTGTCTTTTTATCTTTGTATACAATTTGTTTTTGATTGTCATCTTATGATTGAATCAAGTGATATTTAATATTGGTCTCTCTTTACTTCTTCTCCTTCCTCTGCATCAGGACAGTTTGCTGTTGTACCTTTAATATTGTCTCTCTCCATAACTTTTAGGTCTTCTGAATTTCCCCTTCCTGTAGAGTGTCTCCAAAGAGACCCTACCTCCCAGTTTTCAAATTTAATTGAAGTGTGTTTTCTGAAGTTATTTTTCCTTATTTTACCAACCTAATCCCTAATTATGAATTCTATTTGTGTGAACTTTCACTCAAATTTCCTACCACATTCAGATGAAGCAGTTCCTTCCTGTTAATCAGAATTAAATATAAAATAGCAGTCCTCTACTTATTGCCTCTACCTTCTAAGGCAAAAAATGTTCCCAGAACAAGCCAATTCTTTGAACAGCCTGTGTCCTACCATGTTGCTCTTGTAACAGATACCCAGGTAGCTAGAATCCCTCATTACCACTAACTCTTGTCCTTTTGTTTGCTTCTATGAAAAGGCATTTTCTTCTAATTAGTTGCTCTGGATCCTTTCCATAACATTTCTCCTGTTATTTTCCCATTTTCTCTTCACCCAGAGACATTCAGTAATATGTATCTCAGCTTTCTCTGGACTTCAGAAAAAGTATATATCTTCTTGATATACAATACAATACAATACTGCTTTCCTTTTATCCCTGCATGTCCATACAAGCCTGCTGTATGAAACTTTTAGGAGACATGATAGAAACAAGCTCTAATAGAGGAATGCACTGTATTTAACTAAAAAGGGCTTTCTGAATATGTAGATTGAAACTCAATGACTTTAGTGAACTCTGTTCAATGACTGGGAAGGAAGTCATGGTCATTGCCATTGAATACATTACTTATGACAAAAAGCAAGAAAGGAGGAACCAACAATCATTATCTACTCTGTAAAGGACTTTTTCAATGTTGGAAGAAGGGTGGGGGTCAAACTGGAAATATAATCAAGATACTGTTTAGGAATAAATGCTTAGATTAATAAGGAAGAATTCCCCTTTTCTATTTTTTAAAAAGGACATTTGTACATAAGATCTTAATTTGTGAGAGAACATTATACTTAATATTAGATGCCTACCATTGAAAGAGAAGATCTATGCTTTGTTGCAAAGAGTTCATGAGTTACAGTGGATACTAAATAGTCAGTTAGAATCATAGAATATTAGGGTTGGAAGGGACCTCAGGAGGTCATCTAGTCCAACCCCCTGCTCAAAGCAGGACCAGCCCCAGCTAGATCATCCCAGCCAAAGCTGTCTAGCAAGATCTTAAAAACCTCCAAGGATGGAGAGTCCACAGTCTCTCTAGGTAACTAATGTTTTACTACTAGTTATTCATGGATACAATAATTAAGGAGCTTCAGGGAAAAGGTCCAAGGGACAAGTGGGTCTTCAGATTTCTTTTAAACTATCAGTTACTATTGCACAATCACAAAATGTGCCTTTGCCTGCAAAAGTTTGCACAAATTAGCCTGCATATGCATCTACATGTGTATATGTGTTCACATTTAACAGGTATAATTAAAATGCTGTAAATTCAGAATGCATCCCTCTAGGTAAAATCATGTTCTGAACCGATGGAGGAGGCATTACGTTCAGAGGAACCAGTTGCAGTTTTGTAACTAAGATATCTGTAGAAGCCATGCAAGAGACTCTGGTACTCCTTGCTGTACCCAGATCACTGGGCTTGGGACTCCTTGGATCTGTGGCCCAAATTGTCTCATTAAGGTAGCATATAGCAGCTGCAGTGGCACTGCTAATGCTTATGGACTATAGTAGAGACTGTAGAATGTGTGTTCTGATACTAATGCCCTGTAGCAGGAATTTACTCTAGGCTTTATTCTGTGCAGAGTTTATTTACTTAGTTGTTAAATGGCCATCCATGATTTGCTCCTAAAAGCTTATGCAAATACAACACCCTTCAAATTTCTGAGAGCAGGTAAATAACACAAAAGCTAGACATTGTCCATAGAATCATTTTAATGTTAGTTATTGGGTTATACCAGTAGTTGTTTTTTTTACTGTATCTTTTTAAGTATAAACATCTGTTTTGTAAGATTGCAAAGTCTCAAGATAAACACACCAACAGAAGAGTGCTGCGATTGATAGAAGATTTTGTTTAATCTTTTGGCATTCATATTCTTATATGTATATTCTTGGGATATTGGAAAACTGAATTTGGATTGTGATGATGGTAATTTATTTGTAATAATCTTTTTTGGAATGCTTCCTAAGAATTGTGGGGTCTTTTTAGAATATGGTGATCACAGCTTGTCAAATAGTAATTTTCATATTAATATACATGTATATACATTTTTTCAAAAATTCTCTGCACAAAACCTGAAATTAAGGGAATGAAGGCATATGTGCTATACTGTATAGTACATGGCTGGACAATGGGTGGCCCACATGCCACATATGGCCTGTGAGGATTTAAACTGTGCCCCTATCCTTCCTCCTGGTTCCTACATCATCTTTCTCTTCTGAATCATGCTTCCCTGGGGGGTGGGATGGCAAGCCCTGGGAGCCCGGGGCTCTGGGATTCAAGTGGCCCTATGTGGCAGGGGAGTCAGCACGGTGGCAGGATCTCAAGGTGTTTCATACAAAGTGGGAGCGGTGCAAAGCAGGGGAAGCATTGTGAGACCATGTAGCAGCTGGGGAACCCACATGTGGAGGGGTGCACTATGGGGTGTCGAAGCAATGTATAACCTGGGGAGCCTCTGGCCTGTGTGGATGCAGCCACTGGTTGCTGAGAAAGTGGACAACCTTGGTCTAGTAAATGTACAAGGTACCTTAGCAAATAAAGCCTTCCTGTACCTCTCTTCTGATGAACATTTTCTATTTATAAGAAGCCCCACATGCTGATGTTTATAAAGGATTCCCTATTCCTGTTGCTCCCATTTCCACCCTGCTTAAAATGAGTAGATTTACTTCTCTGTAGCTGACATCATTCACTCAAGAATGCTGTGTCATTTACATTAGGGTCACTTGCATTCTCATTAGAAATCCATATTAGAAATCCTACCTACTGATTTAAGTGGGACTGTTCATGGGCTTAAAGTGCTTTGCTGGATTGGGGCCAGAGTACAGGATCAAGTCCTGGGTCATTTCTAAGTACACCAAGATAACATTTCAATTCAAATATGATTTTCATAGTATAATTTTATTTATATTTAAACATTTGGGTTTTTTAAACTCAAGTAAAGCTTCTTTGGGGAAAATGTAACATAAAACAGATTAAGATAAAGAAGAAGCCAAGTACAGTCCCCAACCTTTGCCAAAAAACCTGATATTCTGAAAAGCTTTAGAGACCTCCATTTTATATTTTATGTGCTTTTAAAGGCACAGCTTTTGTGCTTTATAATACTATTGACAAGAATATTGAAGCAGCAGCTAGATAAATGGATCAAAAACAGATAACAGTGGATGAGCATTAGCAAACACCCAAAAAATCAAGATGAAACAGAGCAGGTCTTATAAAGTTCTACAACTGCACAAATCCTATATGTATTCATAGCCATTTGGTCTCTTCATGTCTGGCTGGAAATAGTTAGTTGACAGTTACCCCAGACTTATTCACCTAGTAAATGAATATGGTGTAGGATCTAGTGAAATGTGAGCTTGTAGCAATTTGGGCAACAGCTGTCCATAATTTCAGCACATTACTGTTTGCCCCACAGCCTCTCCCATATTTTGCATTTCTAGATGACTATTTCTGTGGCAAGTCCTTTCCAGTTCCTCTCTACAGCAATATTACAATATTGATTTTCTAGATCCTGTTTTTTCATAACTTTAAGAGCCAAAGTTCAAAGTCATCAACTATTTTAGCATCAATTGGAATTATTAAATTTTCTGTCCAGAATTATTGTTGGTGCCTACAGTAACTGTTAAGATACCTGTAGAAATGGAAAGCCCTTACACTCATGTCTTGCAACTGCAGTGATTGCTATCGTATACTACATCTCTTGTTTTGATGTATATGTTTCTTACTGGTTTTACTATGTCTGATTGGCTGGTCCCCCAAAGAAACCTTTAAAGGGCATTTATAGCATTTGCATGACTCTAGCAGGGCTTCAATCAGGACAGAGTACAAGCACACTTATTGGAGGTATTCAGCTCCTGTAGTCTGTTTACATCGTGTGATCTTTTCTGGGCTGAACCAGATACTGAGACGATAAAAATAGGATTCAGAAGAAGAAGAAGGAGAGTAGCAACAAGTACCATATTTACTCAGATATAAGGAAACTATGATTATAACAACTCTCCAGCAATTAGATTCTATATATGGAAAATGTATACGTTTGCTATAGTTTTCCAGGTATAGAATCTAATTATTGGAGGTTGCTGTGAATTTGTCTCCCTCTTACTGTTACAGCAAGGAAAATAAATCTGGGGCTTCAGGTATCTACCTTGCCCTCTGGCCACCCAACTTCTTTTCTCTGAAGCCCCTTCCCATCAGATCCTGCTCTCCTTGAGCATATGGAAATGAGAAGAAAAATGGAAAATACTGACTTAGAAATAAACATACCTGTAGTAACTTGCATATAGGAAAATTACTACAGGTGCCCTTATACTTAGTCCACCCAGAATTGATGTGGTTTACCTCTTTGGAAACTGTTGCAAGTTTTAGCACAGGTACTGCATAAACCCACTTTTAAGCACTACTTCTGTACTTACCTGTATATAGTACAAGCTATGCAAGACAGTAGTTCAAAGCCAAAAAGCTCATGACTTACCATATAATTAATTGGACTGGTCCCTAGCAGAGACAATAGCAGTTCAAGCCACAGTGATCCCACAGTTCTGCACTGCTCAGTATTTTACAAGCAGGAGGAACTTGCCCTTGTGCTAGCTAACACAAACCTGGACATAGTGGGGCTCCCTGAAACCTGGTGGGATTCAACCCATGATTGGGCGGTAAACATCAAGGGCTACAGACTGTTCAGGCAGGATAGAATGCGGAGGAAAGGTGGGGGTGTGGTTCTGTATGTCAAAGAGCAATACCTGTCCTCAACAAACAGCACGGGGTCAGAGGAGGGGCAGACTGAAGTGCTCTGGGTTAGAATACAAGGGGGTTGGGGGGAAAAGGACTTAACAGTGGGTGTCTACTATTGACCACCCAACCAGGGAGAAGAACTGGACCGGGAATTCTCAGGTCAGCTTGTGGAGGCAGTTAGGTCAAGGGACATGGTCATCATAGGTGACCTAAAGTACCCAGACATCTGCTGGGAGGAGCAGTCAGCCAGGTTGGACCGCTCATGTAGGTTCCTAGCTGAGATACAGGACCTCCACCTAACTCAGGAGGTACATAGTCCCACCAGGGGAAATGCCTTGCTGGACCTGGTCCTGGCCAGAGGCAATGACCTGGTGAGGGGGCTGTGGGTTCTCAACCACCTGTGCGATAGTGATCATCACCTACTGGAATTCACCATCCAGTGCAGGGTGTCAAAGGCCTGCAGCAAGACAGCAGCCCTTGGCTTCAGGAGGGCCGATTTCAATGAGTTAAGGAGATTAGTCGGGGAGCCACTAAGGTCCCAGAGGATAGGGGAGTTAGGAGTCCAAGATGAGTGGTCGTTCCTTAAGGAGACAATCCTCCGAACCCAAGGATGACAGTCCCAACATGAGTCAAAGGGGGCAAGAGTGCTCAAAAGCCCCCATGGCTCACCAAAGGCCAACCAAATTCCACCAAATTTAGGAATGTCTGAAAGCTAAAAAGGAGGCATACATCTGGTGGAAGGGAGGGGCCATCACCAAGGAGGATTATACCTCCATTGCTTGAGACTGTAGGGGGGCTATTAGGAAGGCTAAGGAAGAGATAGAACTAGGACTAGTGACCAGGATCAAGGATAACAAGAAGTCCTTTTTTAAATACATAAGGAGTAAAAAGAAAGCAGCACCGGGTGACGTGGGGCTCCTGCAGGACACACTTGGCAATCTGGTGATTGCACTATATGGTATAGCTGATTTCTTTAACAAATTCTTTGCCTCCATTTTTCTGAGCAGGGGCCGGGACATCTTCCCCTACCGGGATTCTGGACAGACTCAGAAGAGACACATCCAGGCCAAGGGTCAGTGAGGACCTAATTAGGGAACTTCTGGTGGGGCTGGATGCGTTCAAGTCAGCAGGTCCAAATTATCTCCAACCCAGGGTGCTGAGGGAATTGGCAGAAGTCATTGTGGGACCCCTGGCACAGCTTTATGAGCACTTAGGCGGCTCTGGCCAGGTGCCAGATGACTGGAAACGGGCCAATGTGGTCCCCATTTTCAAAAAGGGGAGGAAGGAGGACCCAAGTAACTATAGGCCCGTTAGTCTTATCTCGGTCCTGGGGAAGCTGTTTGAGAAAATTATCCAGGAGCACATCTGCAAGGGACCAGCAGGGGAGATTATGCTTAGGGGCAACCAACATGGGTTCATTAGGGGCAGGTCCTGTCAGACCAACCTGGTGACCTCCTATGACCAGGTCACAAAAATCTTAGACGCAGGTGTCACGGTGGATGTAGTCTTTCTGGACTTTAGAAAGGCCTTCGACACTCTCTCTCATCCCATTCTCATTAAAAAATTAGGTGACTGTGGCGTCAATGCCTACACAGTCAGATGGGTCACAAATTGGCTGGAGGGCCACACCCAGAGAGTGGTGGTGGACGGGTCTTTTTTGACCTGGTGGGATGTGGGCAGTGGTGTCCCCCAGGGCACGGTCCTCGGGCCCGCACTGTTCAACATCTTCATCAGCGACTTGGACAAGGGGGTGAAAAGCACCTTGTTCAAATTTGCGGATGACACTAAGATGTGGAGAGAGGTGGGCATGCTAGAAGGGAGAGACAGGATACAACTAGATCTGGACAGGTTACAGGGGTGGGCGGATGAGAATAGGATGGGATTCAATACTGACAAGTGCAAGGTACTGCACCTAGGGAGAAAGAACCAGCAGCATAGCTATAGGCTTGGGAACTCCCTTTTTATTAGCACAGAGGCAGAAAAGGATCTTGGAGTCATTATTGATTCCTAGATGAACACAGGCCGCCAACGTGAGGATGCAGTCAGCAAGGCTAACCACACCTTGTCATGCATCCACAGATGCATCACGAGCAGGTCCAAGGAGGTGATCCTCCCCCTCTATGTGACATTGGTCAGGCCACAGTTGGAATACTGCATCCAGTTCTGGGGGTCGCACTTCAGGAGGGATGTGGACAGCATTGAGAGGGTCCAAAGGAGGGCCCCTCGCATGGTCAGGGGGCAGCAGGGCAGGCCCTATGAGGAGAGGCTATGGGACCTGAACCTGTTCAGCATCCATAAGAGAAGACTGAGGGGGGATCTAGTGGCCATTTACAAACTGGCCAAGGGGGACCAGCAGGTTATGGGAGAGTCCCTGTTCCCCCGAGCACTACCAGGAGTAGCTAGGAATAACAGCCACAAGTTGACTGAGGGTAGGTCAGGCTAGACATCAGGAAGCACTACTTCACAGTCAGAGCAGCTAGGATCTAGAACCAACTTCCAAGGGAAGTGGTGCTCACTCCTACCCTGGGGGTCTTCAAAAGGAGACTAAATAATCACCTAGCCGGGGTCATTTGACCCCAGCATTCTTTTCTGCCCGTGGCAGAGAATTGGACTTGACGATCTGCTTGGGTCCCCTCCAATCCTACCAACTATGAAACTGTGTGTGTGTACCTCCCCCAGATGCCTCCCCATCCACAAATGATCCATGTGCTAATTAGCCCCCACTCATGATTGAAACTGGATGTTCTCATCACAATTCCTGGGATCCTCCAAAAATGTATATGCAAATAAGGTGCATGGCAACCTGTTCCGGCTCCATCTCATCGAAGGTGGGGGCCACACTAATCATGTATGACAGGCTGAGAAAGGGGGCAATGGGGAAATTCTGGATAAACTGGGCCTCCATTCAGTGATGTTTGCTAGACATTTAAAAAACAGAACTGATTGGAAATGGAAAAGAGAGGTGTGGCTTAACTGTGGGAGTGAAAAGGAAGTAAAAATGTATTCAATGTAGTGGCTCACCATGACTTTAAAGAGTCAGTTCTGAGGGGGATTGCGTGCAGTGGGCACTACCATATATCTTATTCAGATGGGCTTCACTAACCTATTCTTGTGCTAGGTTTCCATTAGCATCTCAGCCTTTTATCCAAGATCAAATTTTTGGCACCAAGGGGAGATTCTCAGGGCTAGCTCCGGCTCTCCCAGTGCCAGCCTGGTATTGCAGCAGGGAACACCTATCCAGTTTTCTTAAGGGCCACACACGCAAAAGGAAAAAAAAAGTTCCCATAAGTATGTTCATCCCATCTGGGTCATGTGTTTTATCATCATACTCAGTGTTGGCTGTTTTTAATCAACTTCGTAGCTGCTTTCCTTTGCTGAGCACATACTACTTTTGCCAGCAGTTCATAGATTCATAAATGCTAGGGTTGGAAGGGACCTCAACAGATCATCGAGTCCAACTTCCTGCCCTGGGCAGGAAAAAGTGCTGAGGTCACATTACCCCAGCCAAATGCCTAAACTGCCTTCTCTTAAAGACCCCCAAGGTAGGGGAGAGCACCACCTCCTTTGGAAGCCCATTCCAAATTTTGGCCACCCTTACTGTGAAGAGGTTTTTCCTGATGTCTAGCCTAAATGTGCTCTCTGTCAGTTTGTGACCATTGTTCCTTGTTACCCCAAGAGGTGCCATGGTGAACAGAGCATCTCCAGTCCCTTGCTGCGTTCCCTTAATGAATTTGTAGGTGGCCACAAGATCACCTCTCAGGTTTCTCTTGTGGAGGCTGAAGAGGTCCAGGTCCCTCAGTCTCTCCTCATAGGGCTTGTCCTGTAACCCCTTAACCATATGAGTGGCCCTCCTCTGGACCCTCTCGAGTCTATCAACATCCTTCTTGAAGTATGGCGCCCAAAACTGGATACAGTACTCCAACTGCAGTCTGACCAATGCTGCACAGAGGGGAAGCATCACCTCCTTGGTTCTATTTGTCATGTATCTGCTGATGCATGATAAAGTGCGGTTAGCTTTGCTGATGATTTCATCACATTGATGACTCATGTTCATCTTGGAGTCCACTATGACTCTGAGATCCTTTTCCGCTTCTGTGCTGCTGAGAGGGTCACTTCCCAGCCAGCACGTGTGCTGGATATTTTTGCGTCCTAGGTGCAGCACTCTGCACTTGTCGTACTGCATCCTATTGTGTACTGCCCACTTTCCTAACCTGTCCAGGTCTGCCTGCAATCATTCCCTAACCTCTGGAGTTTGTGCTTCATCCCACAATTGAGTATTGTCCACAAACTTGGACAGAGTACACTTCACACCCACATCCAAGTTACTGATGAAGATATTGAAGAGTACAGGTCCAAGGACCAAACTCTGCGGGACCCCACTACCCATATCCTTCCAGGTCAATACCAACCCATCTACTACCACTCTCTGGGTGTGACTGCTAAGCCAATTTGCCAGCCACCAGACTGTGTAAACATCTGTGTCACAGCTTCTTAATTTTTTACGAGAATAGGATGAGATACCGTATCAAAGGCCTTGCTAAAGTCCAAGAAAATGACATCCACCTCTATTCCTGCATCTAAGCATTTTGTGACCCTGTCATAAAATGAAATCAGATTGGTCAGGCATGATCTACCTGCTACAAATGCATGCTGCTTTCCCTGCTGTATTATTTTTCCCACTGGACTCCCACAAATATGACACTTCATAATCTTTTCAAAGACCTTTCCAAGGATGGAGGTGAGACTAACTGGCCTATAATTACTTGGATCCTCCTTCCTCCCCTTCTTGAGAATAGGGACCACATTGGCCCTTTTCCAGTCCTCCAGGACCTGACTTGATTACCATGAGTGCTCAAACAGCCGTGCCAGTGGTTCTGCTGTGACACCAGCCAGTTCCTTCAGTACTCTCAGATGCAGCTTATCCAGGTCTGCGGACTTGAACACATCCAGTCCATCCAAGTGACTCTGTACCAAATCAGCATTGACAGTTGGTGGGCTGGTGTCCCTCTGATGCCCATCTAAGAACCCATTAGGAGACTGATCTTGAGCCCTGTTCAGTAACACCGAGGCAAAAAACTCATTGAATAGCTCAGCCTTGTTCCCCCTCTGTGTCAGTAATTGCTCCTTCATGTTCAGTAGGGGTCCTATGCTGCCCTGCACCTTCCTTTTACTCACTACATCCCTAAAAAAAAGACTTTTTGTTGTCTTTAATTTGTGTTGCCAGCCTCAGCTCTGTAGTTGCTTTGGCCTTTCTAACTGCCTCCCTGAATGTGCGGGCCAAGTAGGTATACTTCCCTCTGCTTCCACTGCCTGGATGCCTTCTTTTTTGCCCTTAGGCTGTCCTGGATTTCCCTGTTTAGCCAAGGAATTTTTTTTGGCTCCTTTCCCCCTTTTCCTTCATACTGAGATAGTCTCTCTCTCTGCCCAAAGGATCACTTCCTTTAAAAACAACCACCCTTCCTGGACTCCCATCTCACCAATATTCTTATCCTACAGTGTATCATTGACTAGACTCCTAAGCACACTGAAGTTAGCCTTCCTAAAGTCAAGCACTTCCACCCTACTATCTTACCCACCCTATGCCATATGGTGAATTTAATTGATTGGTGGTCACCGTTCCCAAGGTGACAACGAAGCTGCAGCTTCCCTAATAGGTTCTCCCCCATAGCCATCACCAAGTCCAGTAAGGCATTCCCCCTAGTGGGACCGTATACCACCTGCATTAGGTGAAGGTCCTGCATGCAGGTTAAGAACCTACTTGAATGGTTGGATTTGGCTGACTGCTCCTCCCAGCAGATGTCAGGGTAGTTTAGGTCCCCCATTGTCCCAGCCACCTGCGGAGGGTTTGGGATTGAGAGTATGGTCGGAGGTGGAAAGGTAAGAAAGATTTATTGACTTAACAAAAACACAACTACGTGTAGTAATAAGACAAACAATGACAGACAAAAGCAATTCGCGTCGGCAACTTATCGGCAGTCCCCTCTGATGCCTGATACATAGCAAGCTTTTCTTTCCACAAACTTCAGTGAAGCCAGGCGTCCCTGAACAGCACTGTCCAAAGGGGTACCGGGAAGGACCCAGGAATGCAGTCCTTGGGCTCCTCGAGGTCCGCGGGCCCATTGATCCAGGCAACAGCTAACTAATCCTTTTCACAGAGCTATATCTTCCTTCTGAATGGTTTCCAAATATTCCAAGTCATTTATAGCTTCTGAATGGTTCTGATAATGTACAACCACTCAGATTCCTTTTACTTCAACTGTCCTTAGACTGACCAATAGCAGTACAAGCCTTGCATTCCTTTGATAAAGTAATTTTAACTACGCGACAGGGCCTTACTACTTCAAGGCTTTGCTAAATTTACTAGGCCTTACTTTATACAAGGCCTCACTACATTTTAAACTTTAATTAGGCTCTTAGCAACAACATACAGCTTAATATCTAAACAAATACAGAAAAACACTTGGTCTAATCTTCATAGAGCCTTCAGCAAGCACCTTTATCACACAAACATCATTTCAGCTGTCACACCCCATGACAACCACATCCCAAGACTGTACGGCCTCTGAGAGCTGCCTCAAGCATTCCAAGTCTAACTTTTCCTCTTGGTGTGGTGGTCTGTAGCAGACCCCCACCACCAAGTCCCTTTCCCCACAACCTCCATGCCTCAACTAACACCAAATGCCTCAACTTTCTCCTCCTCTGATTCCATTTTAATTAGGGTAGATGTATAATGCTCCTTTACATAGAGAGCAACCCTGCCCCCTTTCCTCCCTGCTCTGTCCCTTCTGTGCAACCTGTAGGCCTCAATGTGTACTGCCTGGTCATGGGTAGGATCCCACCAGGTTTCCGTTAGCCCCACTAAATCGAAGTTATTATCTACAACCAGAAGTGTGAGTTCTTCCTGCTTATTCCCCATGCTCCTAGCATTAGTATAGAGGCACTTGAGCCCTCTGCATGGTGCCTTTGGTGCCTCCCCCTCCCCATTCTGATGCCCAAAGGGCCCCTTGGTACTTACCTGGGGTATACTGCTGCATGTCTCTCAGTTTGTAGGTTCTAGACTCTCTTCGTCTCCTGCCTCCCCATCCCCTTCATACTTAGTTTAAAGCCCAACATAGGAGATCAGCCAACCTGTAAAAAAAGAGACACTTACTTTTTGTGGAGAGATGAAGCCCATTGCATCCCTTGCATGGAAGTGTGGATTGTGGTCCAGGAAGCCAAAACCTGCACGATGGCACCAACTCTGGAGCCGCGGGTTGACTTCCCTGACACAGGTGATGTGATGCCTACTGTGACCACTGACCAGGAGGATCAACGAGAAGACCACCTGTCACCCAGTTTAATAATAAACAATGGTTTAATGAGGTTTCTTTGTACACGAATGTAAGATGATTAGCTTTCCCTCCCATGTTGATAGGGGGGAAAACCTCATCTTGTATTTGAGTAAATATGCTACCTTGTTCCCAGACTTTTTTGTTACTGCTTATGTTGGTTTCTGTAATGTGTTGGATATGAGATGTATTGGAGAGAAAAAAGTGACTCTGACATGGATGCTGCTTGTTTCTTCTCTGGTGGACAAAAGAAGACAGTGAAGGAAATGGTATCCCCATGTCTCCATTTCCATCTCTCTCTTGCTGATGCTATAACTGGTCTGTATGCACCCCTCGATATCTTAGCATGCAGTAAGTAACATGCAGCTTTATTCATTGTGATTTAATTTGATTCAAGGCTACACTGGAGGATGATGCTTGATCACAGCAGAACTAAACTAAAGGAGCTGTGATCCCATAGTTCATAATAAGGGTGTGTCTACACTGCAGCATAAGTAAACATTCCCCAGCTAACTTTAAATTGCCTGGCTCACATACTGGGAGTAGTCTGGCTGCTACAGTATAGAACTCTGAAGGCTATTTGTTCTGCTCAGAAGCAGAAAAATTACTCATTGCTCTGCTCTGTGCTGCCACAGTTGGGTTGCTGTCTTTATCAATGCTAAATAGTTTAAAGCTAGCTCAGGTACATTAATGCTATGCTGCAGTCATGGTAGTGTTGCACTGACTGCAGTGTAGACATACCCTACAAGATAGTGATGTCCTGGGACTCAAGAATGCTGAGATGTATTTCTTTGTGACTGAGAACAAATCATTGAATTTCTCTGTACCTAAATTCTACAATCTGTAAACTTAATGGATAAGAATACTTAATGGCCCTATGAGGCTATATTTATAAAACACTTTGAGATGCTTGAATAAAAGTTCTATAGTAATAGAATGCATTTCTAGTAAGTGTTAATTTTCTTCCTATGAGGGAGTTCATTTTAGTGTTCAATATTGTTTGCATTCATTTGTTAAAAGAATATATCCTGACACCGAGTGAATTAATGAGTTAATAGCAACTAAAGTAGCGAATGAAATGAAGCAATTTGTCGAGGTTTTCTTATAAACTAGCTGATACTGGTATATGTAAGTAACTTTATCTCAGACAGAGACGTCCCTAGGGGTTTGCGGGGTATGGGGTGTATCAGTCTGTGCGGGGCCAGGGCGTGGTGAGCGGCAGTTGCAGTGGGGCCTGTACGGCACTGTCTGTGGAGCCCGGGACAGTCACCCTGATTCACCCCCTACCCACCAACCTAAGATGGCCCTGATCTCAGAATTTATTCTATTACCTAAATATTATTATATTTACCATAGGAAACAACTATGATAAAAAGAATTTTGGCTTCTTTGGGGAAGCAAAATATAATCTCAAGGTCTTTAGTAAACTCTCTTACTGCTTGTATAGAGCAAGGCCTTTCTATAAGTTCCAGAAATGACGTAAAAATATTCTGAGGCAATTGTAAACTTTTAACTATTATCAGTGACCTCTGTACAACACAAAAAATGTCTATGATAGATGTTTTGCATTCCTAGATGATGGCTTCTTTGCCATGTCACTAACTTTTTCATGTCAAATTTTTGCTAAATTTCTCCCCAAAGTGAGTCAAAGTCAGTGGATTTATGCCTGGGATGAACTTGGCTCATATTTTTTTAGTTTATCTTAGTTCTGTTACCTGAAGTTACTTTTTATGTTGAGATAGTTAAATATGAAAGTGTGAATTGTTTTGCATTACTTTAATCCTGTATGCAGTTAAGCATGAGGCTGAAAGTTGAATGCTGTCTAATGTAAAGAGGTGTAATTGAAAGACTATACATCTCATAGTGCAGAGAACTTTAATGATTGTTTTCTTTTTGGGTGCATGTATTCTCAGGCAGAAATCTGCTCAGGTCCATTAGGTCAGAACGTTGGGAAAAGTGGTAGCTACTGAGGGACATCTGTCTTTGCTCTATTTTTTTTCCTTCAAAAACAATAAAAATAAGATCATACTTTCTTGTTATTTTGTTGAAGATGATCATCATGTTTGTGTAGTTCTGACTCCTTTGGGCCCATGGGCCTTTGTGGGTATGATAATTTATGAAGGAAATAGTTTTAGGACAAGTTGCTGGCATCAGAACCCTGAACATTTTTTTTTTTTTTTTGCCTTCTGGCTCAGAAAACAGAGAGTTGAAAGTAGTTACTCATAAATTGTGTTAAACAATATTCAGGTAAGTTGACCCTTATTCTTTGTTCCCAAAAATGCTTTCAGATTTTCATCTGAATCACTATGTATACCTTCCAACCTTGCAATGTTCTGTTTTCCCTCAAAATGCCTCATTTGCTCCCCAAAGAAGCAAAAATTCCTGTCTCAAGGTCTTTAATAAACTCTCTTACTTCTTGTATAGAGCAAGACCTTTCTATAAGTTTCCTATGGTATTTGTAATGTTTAGGACTTGCCATTTTGATCTAAGAATCTCAAAATAGGATTTGGAAGGTCTCAGATTTAAATTACTTCCAATTGTTCATATTAAAGAATGTACTGCTAGATCTTTAGCAATTCCTTTGGCCTGCTTGCTGTAAGTTTGCAGGGCAGCCACTTGGAGTTCAGTTCATATTTTTATCCAACATTACTTACTAGCTGCAGTTGTAAGTGCTAACTTCCAGTATGCTCAGATGATCCAGGAGTGTTTGTTAAAATAGGTACCCAGCTCCCGAGAGAGACAACTGCTACAAAGTCAGCTAAGTGGTTTAGCTTATTCTCTGAGCAGTAGGTTTGGGGGCATAAGGATGTACAGGAAAAAGCATGTCCCCAATGGGTACTGCAAGCCTGAAGAATGATGAGTGTGACGTATGCACTGCTGGAATGGGACCATCGTCAACAGAACATCCCCATCCTATCTTCATTAAATAAAGATTGAATTAATTTTATTCATCTGATGATGCAGGTTCTGAAATGGGTCTTCCATCTTGAAGATGAGCTTTCAATGTGAGCCTATGAACATGAAACTTCAATATGATGCTGCGGCCAGTAAAGCAAGCAAAATGCTGGCTTGTATCCATAGATGCTTCTCAAGCAAATCCCAGGATGTCATCCTCCCATTGTACTCGGTCTTGGTGAGGCCACAGCTGGAGTACTGCGTCCAGTTTTGGGCTCCACAATTCAAAAAGGATGTGGAGAAGCTTGAGAGAGTGGAGAGGAGAGCCACACGCATGATCACAGGGCAGGAAAACAGACCTTATGAAAAGAGGCTGAGAGCCATGGGACTCTTCAGCCTGGAACAGCACAGGCTCAGGGGTGATCTGGGGGCCATATATAAGTTTAACAGGGGTGCTCACCAGGATCTGGGGGAACGTTTGTTCACCAGAGCGGCCCAAGGGATGACAAGGTTGAACGGTCACAAACTCCTCCATGACCGTTTCAGGCTGGACATAAGGAAGAACTTTTTTACTGTCTGAGCCCCCAAGGTCTGGAATAGACTGCCACTGGGGGGGGTTCAAGCACCTACTTTGAATGCCTTCAAGAAACATTTGGATATTTATCTTGCTGGGATCCTATTACCCCTGCTGACTTCCTGCCCCTGGGGCAGGGAGCTGGTCTCAATGACCTTCCAAGGTCCCTTCCAGGCCTAGTGTCTATGAATTTTCCCCATTTTGTGTTCTCAGAATTGACTTGAATAGCTCAGTATCCAATACTTTCACATTTCCATCAACAGTGTTCAATGAAAATATATCAGCCAGTACCAATATAGCCACTCCAGGCCTAAGTCTATTATGCTTTTACAAAGTACTTATTGGTGGCTTAATTTAGAGTGTACCTCTGTCCTACTCAAGTGATTATATCATCAGAGCTGCTTCTCTTCAAAGAAATGTTTTCCATAGTCTCTATAGAATTAGTCATTCTCAGCCTCCCGTTTCCTAGGGTTTGTACTGCTTATCAATCTCCCACATTTGGTGTACTTCAGAGACAGATCTTGAAGGAGAAAGAAAAGCTTAAGTTTTAGAAATAGGTTCTCTATGCATTTTGCTTCTGCGGGTCTCCCACTTCTGAGAATTATTAATTGACCCATTGGCTCTCTTATCTCCCTGTGCTAGGAAAAAAGAGGGCATATCTACATCTCTAATGGTTTGCTTTCCATACAGTAAAAGTCCTGGACCAAATCTTGGCAGGTATTCAGGTGCCTCACTCTATGAAAATTGAAAGTCTATAACATCTTAAATGTGTACTCTGGTGGAAGGGCTTACCTAATAAAAACAATATTGTTGAATGATTTTTCCAGTCCCCAAAAGAGATAATATGTTTATTAGTTTTATTACATGCCCCACTTCCAATTCCACACCACCCTCAAACATGCACACACATGCTCCAGGGCCAAGTACAGTCAAAAGGTCCAAGGCTGAATCAGTTCAATTTTTTCAGGTTAGTCTAAACTGCATAGATTGAATTGATAAGCATGCAAAAAGACATTCAGTTTTGATTCCAGAAATGCAGCCACATGCCTGCAATAGCCGAGGCCAGAAGCTGGGTGGTGCAAGAGCATTCCTCCCTGCTCAGCTGGAGCTGACAGCTTGGGCCAAGGCTAGCCTGTCTGCCCTGCAAGGTAGGATTTTGCAGGGTAGGTGCAAAGCATCCTGAGATGCTAGGGAACTGTGAGTTAATTTTGGTCTAGTAGAGCAAGCACTAATATACTTCTGTAAAAGATTAGAAGGAATGGAAATTTCTTATAAGGAAACTTACTTTTTAAGGAAACATTATTAACTATTCCATGTCCTACAAACTTGTCATATTTCCATGGCATACTGCTGTATAAAAGAAAGAATGCCTCTGTCCATTCACACAGCGATTTCAGGTGTAAATCTGCTTTAAGAACTGATGGAATATAGGTCAAGAAAATAGTCCTCTTTGTCACAGTGCAGGGTCCAGTAGGATGACCGTGATCTTCCTAAGGCTCCCTTTCCAATGCCAAATTGACCCAATGGGCACCCTCAACTCTCGCCCACCACATCTTTGGTGATAAAGTATATATTTGGGAGGCTGCCTTTTACGCCCTCTTGGTCACGTTTTGCTGGACACTCAGACCCCGTGGATTTCCAGACCCCTGGTATGTCCCGCTCCAAGATAAATGGTACAATGGGTGTTTCGGGGCACCCTAGCCTTATGGGTTATGCGTGGCTCCAACCATCCCTTTACCATGCCCCTGTGCGGGCCAGCTCCCGGTCCCGTCCTCGCCGGGCGCGAGCCAGGCCTGTCTGTGTGCACGCGGGCTGTGGCCGGCAGTCCGGGCACGCGAGGCCGGAGAAAAGCCGCAGGGTGGAGTAGTACGCTCGAGCTAGAATCAGTCACGGAGGCGTAATGGTTGATTGAAAAGATTATTTACTTACACTGGAGATGGTTGCAGTGCAGGCTGGACAGTTTCCAGGTACAGCTCCGCTTCAATCCTTGTTGGAGGACTCTAAAACTCGGTTCCCAGGATCCTCAGAGTGGTTCAGACTCCGTGGTTTCGATAACTGGGTTCTAGGGTAGGGATTCATCTGGACTGCGATCGGTGATGGGGAGAGGCTAGAGGCCGTCGGTGAGTGGTGCCCTGGAGTTTGCTAGGCTCCAGGGGTTCGGCAATTGGAGCCTCTATCGCCTTCTTAAGAAAGACGCGCTGGGTTCGAAAGGACCCACAGCGCTTAGAGATCCGTCTCTGTCTCCAACTTGGGCGGAAACCACCCAAGCCTTTTGTACGGCTAGCCAGCCAATAGCTAACCGCCCACCGTGAAAACGGCGGGAAACACTTTTCTGCATGCGGGTTCTCTATAACAACAGAACACTCCATCATAAGAACTGCAATTCGGCGGGAACATAATTTAGCGGTGCCGAAGCACACACAATCAAAAAATCCACAACTTTGGGTTGTGACAACCCCAAGCCTCGCAGATGGAATTGATGTTGTTCAGTTAGGACCTTGTTATAATATGGCCCCCTTGTCCTCTCTGGGCCCTGTGCAGCCCTGTCTTGCTCTGTGCTCTCTCTGGGGCTTCTCCAAGTCTGCCCCCTTCTCTGGGGCTGGGGTCAGTGCACCCTGAATGCTGCACCCTCACTGGCACTAGGGTCCCCACACTACTGTGGGTCCCCTAGGAGGCCTCCTCCAACCCCTAATAGCCTCACCCAAACCACTGGTATTAAACAGTAAACAAAACACAAACCCCTCAGCTATAACATAAACTGAAGCCTCCCGGCTATAACAACCACCCCAGAGATGCTCCATCCTTTACTCAGCTTGGAGCTGTACCTGTGGTCAGGCCTCTCCACTCAGCTTGCTCAGGGAGAGCTCCTTCCCCCCTGGCTGCTGGCAGGGAACTGGTCCCTTAGGCTCAGCCCCTAGGGTTTATAAGGGACCCAGGCCCTGCCCCTCTCAGTCAGCTGACCGCTGGTAGGTGTGGGTCGCTCGCTAACTCCATTTTGCCCTAGTGACCAACAGCTGGGCTCCTTTCTCACTGCTAGGGCTCTCTCCCTAGCAGTTTCCCCTCATAGGAGCAGGGCACCTTAGTGCTCTGTGACACTCTTCCCTATCCTATAGGCACCTTGAGAAATTCCCACCTTTCACTAAATGATTGTTGTGCAGAAGAAAAAGATAGAGAGTTAATGTTAATTGTTGACTGTAGCAAATCACTTATGGGGAGAGATTGTTCCAGTTCATGATTTTAAACAGTTCTGTGTCTTAAACACAAAACCTTATATCAGTAGAAGGAATTGGTGGAAGTTGGGAACAAATCCAAAGGAAAATATCCTCTCTGTCATGCTCCCACTATTCCTGTCTTGTGTTCTTTACACTGTCGCCATAGTGATTTAGTTGAGTCTATGTTGCTTCAGTCAGAATAACTCCTGGAGCTCTGACCTCCCATGTCCCTTCTGCCCATTCAAAAATCTCACAACATCCCTGTAACAAATACAGCAATTATTTATGTAAAAAGTGGTAGTAGGAAAACATTTATACATGTTTTAGTGCAGTTTTATTCTAAATGAAAAAAAATACTAAATTCACTTCTTTTCTGTGTACTTTCTTTATTTGATGCTTGGTTTTAGCTGTAAATAGGATGCAGACCCAGTACCATGAAGTCAAAAATTCTTCTACAGAGCATGTTTTAGGAAATTATCAGTGGAGTGTTTTGAAAGGCTTTGAAGGAAGATGGAATGAAAACATGTTTTAGAACTTTACCATGTACCTTTGATAAGATATGTGGTATGCCTGTTCATCTCTGCATACATTCCTGATAAAAATCTCCCAACACATTATCAAAAATAAAATTAACAGAAACAAAACAATTCTTTCACCAAACAAAAATCTCTAAAAACATTTGTATGAGCCAAAACTTGCATAAACAGACATTGCTATCTGTTCTGAGAGTATGAATATATGTATGTATATATAAAATATGGTTTACATAATATAATTGTATGAATGACAGGGGGAAGCCATCCATCTATTGTATTTAGCATACATAATTGTAACCCTGAAAGAGTCTAATCCATCTCCTACTGAATGTAAGAGGAGTCAGTCCCTTTATTTCAATATTTGAGTTTTGCCTAGAATGTTATTGCAGAGTATTGAAAGCCAGCATCATTCTTCATACAAATATTATTTCATGGCATCTTACTGTGCTTATAAAAATGTGTCAGTGTGCAATTAGATTTTTGTTTCCTACACAACTGTCAAGTAAAAAAACACTGTGACATACTAACATCTGCTTGCTTGCTCCACAGTTACTAGGGCTGATTGAGATTTGTCTTTTAGTTTGGACTACAGATTGAATGAATTTGACTCTGGATGCTGTATTTCACTTGATTTTTGCATCAAATTATACAAAATAATTATTTTGCCAAGATTTAAGGTAAAAATTACAAGGTAGGGCTGACCTTCACACAAAGTCTATGCATCTTAAATCAATTTTGAAAACCTTCAACTAAGTTTGACTCTGTAGGGA
>NW_005842534.1:454504-461229 GCF_000455745.1 Alligator sinensis
AATGTGAAGTCAGGTTAACTTCACAGCAATCCGTGTTTTGTTGACAAAGGAAAGTTTCATGGAACATTTCTTTTCATATTCTTCGTATTATGGATACTTGATACATATTTCATAAACAAACAGATGTCATATTTTCTCACATATAACATACAACTTTTTTTTCCTCAAAACCAGCGCCTGGAAATTGGAGTGTACATTAAGGCTGTGCAAAGGCTTGGTAGCAGATTTGATTTGGAGGAGATTTGGGCCAACTGGGGGGGTGGGGCAAATCTCCGAATCTGAATTGAAAATCAGAAGACCCATTAAAAGGCCTGAATTGAATTGGAAGTCTCCAAATCAATTCAGATATTCAGGTGGTTCCCACTCACTGCCACAGGGAGCTGAACCTGGGGTCTGTGATGGTAAGTAGGGGGCAGGGGGGATGAAGGAGCGGGGAGAGGACCATGGGAGGGGCCCACCAGCCCCCAGCCCCTGCCAGCCCCCCAAGTGCCCCCACCTGGCCCAAACCCCTGATTACTCCCCCAGCCCTCCCCAATGGCTGCCCTGCCCGGCCCCAGTGTCCCGGCACTTTAAAAAAATGCCCTGCACTCACCAGCTGCAGCAGCAGCAATTGGGGACTCATAGCAGAGCCCCCCCCCATGCAGTGTGGGGCAGTGGGGGGCAGCAGGGTTTGGTCCCCACTGTCTGGTACCTGTATGGCAGCTGCAGGGCAGTGGGGGGGCAGCACGACTTGGCAGCGCGCTTCAGGGCTCTGCATGATGTCCAGGAGCTGGGGCCACTTGGGCTGAGCTCTGCTGGGCTCCGGGTGACTGCTAGAGCCACCCCAGCTCTGAGACAGCCAAGCTGTGCTGCACCCATGCAATGTGACAGCTGCTGAGCGGGTGCCAGGCAGGGCTCCCCTGATGCCCTGCACTGCTTGGTGGGGGGTCTGCCACAAGCCCCCAGAGGCCCTGATTGCTGCTGCTGCTGCAGCTGGGGAGTGTGGGGCATTTTTTTAAAGTGCTGGGATGCTGGGGCCAGGCAGGGCAGCCATGAGGGGGGGCAGGCTGGGGGAGCAGTTGAGAGGTGGGCTGACTCAGGCCCAGGCAGCAATCACACAGCAATCAACAACCAACACTCACTCAGCAGTCAGCACTCACTCCCAGCTTCTCAGAGCACATCCCCCACCAAACGAACAAGCAGTCAGTTAAACAAAGTTATAGGCAGCTGGATCACTTACCTTTCCTGGGCAGGATCTGGTTGTATTTTATGTGATAAAATATGGTATATCCTTATCCATTGCTTGAAACAAAGTATTAGAAGCTCTCTGGAAGGGGTGAGGGTGGGGGTAGACACAGGATATACGTGTTGAGCTGTATTAATAAATAAACTTTGCCACAGGACTACCTCAGTTTATTTTTAATTATGACAAGAGCTTCAGACTTCTGTTTTTCACTGCTAAAATAAACAAACATTCTTTTATGTCTAAAGTAATGATTGAACTAAGCAGTATGAAGGCAGAGAGCCATTTGAGAGCATGTTTCCCTGTACCACAGATAATCAACAGATGTATTTTTTTCCAAATACTTTCAGAGAAAATGCTTTCACATTTACATATAAGTACCTGAATTCATGATATTTATATATCAGCTTTTCTTTCAACATGTCCATGGCACATTTCCTCATTCATGACTAATAAACCAACTTAACTGTGATTTAAAATAAAGGTTTATTCTGATGATGACTGTAATTTTAAGGTTCTATATTTATCTCCTATTGATTTCCTTATTTAACTTGCCTATTTCACAAGTAAATTTACTTTTTCTACAAGACAGTCCTACAATACTCAATTAAACTGTTTGTCCAGACTTTAATCACCACTGTTACTGATTGACTCTCAGGTTACTGTGAAGCCTATCACAAATTAATTAATAACATTTAGAAATTAAATTATTTGGAGAGACTGGGGAGAAACATAAGAAAATAGAGTAAACTCCACTTTATGAACTAACTTGTTATGATATATGATATTTACCCAAATCCAAGACAACTTCAAATTTAAGATGACCCCCCAATAATTAGAAAAATTATTAAT
The DNA here is from genome assembly GCF_000455745.1 of Alligator sinensis. NCBI lineage: Eukaryota > Metazoa > Chordata > Crocodylia > Alligatoridae > Alligator > Alligator sinensis. Next base: position 456,579 of record NW_005842534.1, read on the forward strand.
TCGTTATAATTTTCCATGTTTAGAATCTAATTATTTGAGGATCATCTTAAATGTGTCCCCTACACTGGTGTAGCAGGAAAGCAGAGTCAGGTGCATAAGCGTTGAGGAAAGAGGCTAAAGGACAGGTGTGGGGGGGAAGCAGAGATAGGGGCAAAAGCAGAGGCAGATGCAGATGGGGAGAGAAGGAACTAAATAACGGAAAGCAAGGGCAAGGGGAAAGGCGGGGGGAAGCATCATCGGCAATCCCTTGATTTCAGGATGATCTCTACCATCTCATTGGTGGGTCTTGAGGTGACTAAGTGTCCAATCCTTGAGCTACAGACCCATCCACAGAATTAATGTGGGGGAAAGTAGAGCCAGGGGAGAAGGTGGTTGGAAAAGCAGGAGAGGAGGGAATATGTAGGGAGCACGGGGGAAGGAAGAAGAAGCAAAAGGGAGCAAGCAGCCAGCCCTCCCCCACATTCCTTCCCGCCACTTCTGCTTTCCTCAATGATCTGGGCACGGGGGGGAGCAGCTGCCCCAGGAGCCTGCCTCAGCAACGTGCATGTTCCTCCTTCCCTGTTTGGCTGCCCTCCTCCCTAGCCCATCTCTAGAATCTGTGCACTGTGGGGCTGGGCTCCCTGGACAGCTGTTCTTGCAGCAGGGGGCAGGAGAGTTTCTGGCACTCCTCCCACCGCTATGCCTGCTGCAGCTGAGAATCAGACCGCTCCAGCTGAGAGCTGTAAGGAGCCACTGTGCAGGGAGCCTAGCTGACTGGAGACCACAGCAGCAGCACACAGATTCCTCCTTCCTTGCCTGGCTCCCTGCCAAAGAGGGAGACCAGGGGAAGGGAGCCAGACAAGGAGCAGATACTAGAAGTAGGCATCTGCATGCTGTTGACACTGTCACTGCTCTGGCCAGGCTCCCTGCACAGTAGTTCCTTGGAGCTGCCAGCTGGAGCAGTCTGATACTTGACTCTAAAATGAGACTTTGTTTTCCCCATAATGAATGGGGAAAAAATCCTTGTCTTGGAATTGAGTAAATATGGTAAGATGAAAGAAATAGTTCGTCAATGGCTGCTTTTGCATTAAATATCTAAAATGAAGATGTCTTGCAAGAGTATATCATGACCTCTTACTTGTTATCATTAAATATATGGGACAATGGCAAGGACTTCAGGGATCTTATAATTTTGCTATAGAGCTAGAGAAGAATTATGCCTTTAATCATCTCAGTTATGGTTGTGGGTGGTAAAATATCCTGGGCAATTTGTATGAACCATTTTGTATAATTCCATTTTGGTTATGCAGGCACTACTTTCAAATCACACTTTTCCTATTACTGAAGTTCCTTGTATTATTTGGATAGTTCTCTGTGCTATCCATTACTGCTGAAGTAGACCATAGTGGTTTCCATAGAGATGATTTCTTCCTTTTTATCTCCTGTCATGTAATCCTTCCATGCAACTGATTAAATACTCATCCAGAGCATGGGTACTCAGCTTCACCCAGTGATTTTGAACTCCAGTATTGTTTTATCACTGTGTGTATGGCAGTCCTTTGATCTGTTTCTGCAGAATGAATAGAATCCCACAATGAAACATACTACAAATCTAGAAGAAATTTGCCCTTTTAAATGGTCTACTAACAATTAGTTAACCAATATTTGTATAATATTTTGTTATCTAGAGCAGAGATCTTAAGAGAAAAAATAATTTAAAATTAAATTTTCTACTTATGTTCTGATTCTTTAAGGGTTTCATGCTTATAATTTAGGAGAGCCCTGAACTTACGTAATGCTGGACAGAGTTGTGCTGCTGAGTCATAGAACTGCAGTGAACCAGTTCACACTTTAGGGTAAATTCAAGCACAGTGCAGCATTATATTAAATATGAGACAAGGTGTCTGAATGTGCAGAAAGGGTTATGCAAGCCCTTTTACACTACTGAGATCATGAACAACGCATGCCTCTGGAGGCTGGCGGGGCACAGCGACCTCCCACAGGTGGTCACGATGGTGTTAGCAGCCAGGGTATGGCAGTGGTGAGCGGGGAATTCCCGCAGGTGGCTGCAGCAGTGTCGGCAGCAAGGTGGGGAGGCCATTGGCGAACGCCCACGGATGCTGCTGGGGATGTCAACAGTGAGGGGAGGGGGGAGAGTTGGTGAGCAGCAAGTGCCCACAGGCACCGCCAGCAGCATTGGTGGCGCTTCTCTCAGGGGGTGCACTCCCAATCTCAAGGGGTGCACGTGCACCTGTATGCACCCCCTACACGTTGCTAATAACTGAGATAAATCTGTCAACTCTGAGGCAAACTGGCTTCAATGTTTGCTGTACGTAAGACTGCAAAATTTGGTCCTGAAAGATTATAGAGCCCTAAAACAGACATAAGCCATTCGCTTTGGTTGATTTTCTCCATTAGAACCCTACCCTACTTCTGCTAAAGTCAATGGAGTTTGTTGTTGATTCACTAGGAGCCAAAGCAAGCCCTCTACCGGTTAGGATGAGGCCTTTTAGTCATTGAAAAGTGTTTAAGGAAATAAAAAACTTGTTCTGGAACTCTGGAATATTTTTATAATCTTTTATCATCTGGCTTTAAAATAGAAAGGAGATGCTGGAGCTGTGTAAATTGTCATAACACCATAGATTGCAATGGCTGATGATCTACATCACTGTACCTTGAACTACCAATATTATACAGATTCTGTTTATCTACATTGCCTGAGATAAAATGTACCGGCATTTTGCATTTTTTGCTCTTCTCTTATATTAAAGTTTGTGTATTTCATTAGAAAAATCTTTTTGAACAGGATATTAGCAACTAAGGGATAATTAATGTTAACATTATAAAATTAACTCTAATGCATAGAATATATGTTATACAGCAAACTTCAAAATTGTATTTTATTTCAAGTGAAACTGCCTGAGTTACCTGCAACTGAAACTGTTGTTTAGTGCAAACTTAATTGTGTAATCAAATTAAAGTCTATGATTCATTTTAAACAATACAGTAAAATATATCCTGTACATGCCTTGTACACACAGAACCACAGATTATCATTGACATTTATTCCAGAAAAGGAAATGCTTAACTGGCATTACAACTTTCATTTCTGGGGTATTGTTTCTTTAATGTTGAAATGGGAAGAAAGTACTTTTTGTCTGTAATAAGATGAGTATCTTAGAATAACAAGCATGGCTCTTAGTGATTTCTTTCATCTTTTACTAGTTTTAAATTTAATATGACTTCTTGTATAAAGAGTTATTAGTATGTATTTTAAAGGAAATAATATAACTAAATAAATTATTCCAGGGCAGGTCTTCATAACAAAAAATCTCATCCACTACATTGTAAGTAGGGACACTTACGTTGAGTGTGGGAAACTGTGTTAGTTCATAGCCAATTTTTTCATTTCTCCAATTGTTTCTAAAGAACGCTGTGGCAGAGTTAACAAAGCAGGTAGTATAAAACAGCTAGCAACATTGCTGTAATAAAAAAACAGTTACAGAGTTTTTATAAATTGTAACCAGCAGTACATTTATTAAAGATCATTGTGAAAAGTAGAAAAATGGAATACTTTAAAATTATAAATCTATATTCTGTACATAGGTATTTAGGGTGCATAAAAACATTGTGAGAGAAACATACAATTGTATAATTGAAGACAATATCATAATGGATGTTTACAATGCTTTGGTAACAATGCACTTGACAATGCTTTTACAACACCCTGCTGAAGTTGTTCTTTGGTTTAACAGGCCTGCTTTTCAGAAAGACTGAGCACCCATATTTACCATGGTCCTCAGTTGTAGTTATGGGTGCTCACTCTCTCTGTAAGTTGTGCCCCTGGCTTTCATACAACATTCTTAGGTTTGATGTTTTCAGTTCCTCTTTGGAAAAATGAAAAGACCTAAGAATTCTAATGCTTTTTAGTAATTTAAGATACAAAGTTGGACAAACAGTTGTAATCTTGTAGAGATGCCTGTCATGGTTTTGCTACAAAAATATTTCAAATTTACAAGATTCCTAAGTGTACTGAGTGATATTTCATAGATTTCATAGATATTAGGGCTGGAAGGGACCTTGGAAGATCATTGAGTCCAGCCCCCTGCCCAAAGGGCAGGAAGTCAGCTGGGGTCATAGGATCCCAGCAAGATAAGCATCCAGTTTGCTCTTGAAGGTTTCAGTGTAGGCGCTTGAACCACCTCCAGTGGCAGGCTGTTCCAGACCTTGGGGGCTCGGACAGTAAAGAAGTTCTTCCTTATGTCCAGCCTGAAACGGTCTTGTAGTAGTTTATGACCGTTCGACCTAGGCGTCATCCCTTGGGGCGCTCTGGTGAACAAACGTTCCCCCAGATACTGGTGGTTACCCCTGATAAACTTATAGGTAGCCATCAGATCACCCCTGAGCCTGCGCTTTTCCAGGCTAAAGAGCCCCAGGGCTCTCAGCCTGTCATCGTAGGGTCTGCTTCCCTGACCTCTGATCATGCGCAGGGCTCTTCTCTGGACTCTCTCAAACTTCTCCACATCCTTTTTGAATTGTGGAGCCCAAAACTGGACGCAGTACTCCAGCTGCGGCCTCACTAAGGCCGAGTACAAGGGGAGAATGACGTCCCGGGATTTGCTTGAGAAGCATCTATGGATGCAAGCCAACATTTTGGTTGCTTTACTAGCCG
>NW_005842534.1:461239-462702 GCF_000455745.1 Alligator sinensis
TGTGGATGCTTTGCCCCAAAGTTTGGTGTCATCAGCGAACTTGGCCAGTCCGCTTCTGACTCCAGTGTCCACATCGTTAATGAAGATGTTGAACAATATGGGTCCAAGGACAGAGCCTTGGGGGACCCCACTGGTCACAGGACACCATGATGAGTGACTTCCATCAATTACTACCCTCTGGGTCCGACCACGGAGCCAATTTTCCAGCCAGTGGATCGTGGAGGACCCAAGGCGACAATTGGCCAGTTTCACCAAGAGGTGATCATGGGACACCAGATCGAAGGCTTTTTTGAAGTCAAGATATATGACATCAATCTCTTCTCCCTTGTCCAGGTGATAGGTCACCTGGTCATAGAAGGAAATGAGATTGGTCAAGCAAGACCTACCCGCGACAAACCCGTGCTAGCTATCCCTTAAGATGTTGGCGTCGGCCAGTCCATTAAGGATGGCCTCTTTAATAAACTTTTCTAAGATCTCCCCTGGGATAGAAGTCAGGCTGATGGGCCTATAGTTAAATATTAAATGAGAGTATTCAATAAATTACTGTCCTAATGCCTGACGTACAAGCATTTACATAAATGTTCAAACACAGTTCTTTTTTCAATGAATATGTTTGACCATCTTTGTCAAAGTAACCCTCTTATCTTAGTCATTCTATAAAAGTTTTCCTCATACCACATAAGTCATCTCAAGTGGCTTTCTGCTTATATTCATTCCCAAGGTTCATTTATGCATGCCCTGTTTTTACTAATAAGACACAGAATATCTGCTATTCTCTTATCAGATCTGAAAAACCAGGACAGGGATGTAATACCTATTCTTGAGAGGTTCCCAGTTTAAGCTGCAAAGTATTATATTCTCTTAAACAGACACTTCAATGAACTTGTAATCAAGTTTAATACCGCTATATGCATCCTTGGAGATATGCTGTTATTTTGCCTACACATTTGGGTATAAGGCTTTTGAAAAGTAGGATATGCTTATGTTTATACTAATTGTTGTTTCTAAATCTTTTTTTCCAATCTATGGCTATAGACTAGCAATTTCAGCCTGAGTTTGGCTGTCTTCCATCATTCCTTGCAGCACATTTATTCAGTGATGATCTCTGCAAGATAACAGAACATGGAGCAAGTGTCCCTGAGCAGCATTGAAAAATTAGCATCCTACATCATAGTGGCAAGGTTAAAGTTTAACCACAACTAACAGAAGTATTTGCAACCATGAAGATAAATGAATGCTCTTAATTATCTGAGATTGAATCATCTGATTATTTAAAATAGAGGGCCAAATTTTTGTACTTTTACTCACAATTTAGAAACTTAATATATGAGAAGTAAGGTAATACTCAAAGTATTGGAATGGAGAGAAAATTTCTTGAATGCTCCCTTACATAAGAATGCATGTGTAAAAAGGATGAAGATGATAAGTGTGATTGTTACTGCAGTAGATACTTAAATTGCAGG
>NW_005842534.1:462733-521502 GCF_000455745.1 Alligator sinensis
TGCTTTCAGACTCAATTTTACCATTCATTTCCTTGTATCGTAGACAGTTATGAACTTCTTCTTAGGAACAGGCTGTTCATTATGTACTTATTTGCTTATCTGAAACACAAAGTTTCGACTGGCATAATTGGTTCAGTCAGCCAAGTCTTTAAAATATCTTATTTGATTATCTCCACAACAGAAAATGCTATTTCCTCTCTGTGAGTAGTTATAGCTTGAAATTTCATCCAGCATTTCTCTTTGTATACATCTTCTCCTCTCTGAGGAGAGGTTAAATTTGTGAGGAGAAAATAAACATTCTTGACTTGCTCTTTTCATTGATTCAATTCAATCAGTTAGTTGACCATAAAAACCTCTTCTCAAATTCTGTGTCTTTGGACTACTGCCAGTACATTGCTGGAGGTGCAAAATACTTCAGGATTCAAATAGTTTTGGATTATAATTTATATTAAATTAAAAAGAAAATCCTTAATTAAAATATTAAGCAAATCATGGGCTTTTAAAGCAATTCAGAATGGCAGCAATAGAAACAAAGCATTCTGCTTACTTATGGCAGATTTCTAGCAATAAAAATTCCAATATATTGCTGGTAATGTATTTAAATTCAAAGACGAAATATTGACATTCAGAGATAAAAGGGCAATTCAAGTCTCTACTAACCAAGACTGCCTAAAGTGGTGCCAGTTCTGATGGTGATTCTACTAAGATCAGAACGAGACAACAATCCACTTGCCTGCTGGGGAATGGCAGTGTCAGAAACAAATATAGACCTATCCCAGACTATTGGCAAGTCTGACATTAACTTTTAATTTCTATACTAGTTATATGAACTTGCTGTGCTTCCTTCTGCTAAGGGGCAAATATCCTGGGAGAAGAGTTTATTGTACCCTGGCTTAAATCGGGAGCAACTCAATGAATTTGCACCAGTTAAAATCTGGAATAACACAATCAGTACCAAGGCCAGAGATTCTAAAGAAGCTGCTCTTAGACAGGCCCCCTCTACATGTTATATCTATTATGCAATTACCTGGTGCACAGTAAATTTAGACTGGATACATGTGCAAATTAACTATGGTGCCTTAAAAAGGTCCAATCAGCTATGAAATGATTGCTGGAAAATGCATAATTACTTTATATTTGGTTTCTGTCCTGCTTTAATTTGCAGCATAGGCAGAGCCCCTGCACCTGGAAGACCACAACTGCTGTGATCTCTCAGCTCCCAGGTGCCTCATGCATTCCTATGGCCAGGAGATCAGAGCAACAAGCTGTGGCTGCCAGGATCCAGAGTCCTGCAGCTTCCAGGTGCAGTCAGAGCCCAGAGTCCACAGCTGCCAAGCACTGTCCGGGGTGAAAATCCTATAGCTGACAAGACTCTTGACCCCAGCATCACCCCATGTGCAGCTGGGGCTGAGAGTTGCCTCAGATGCAGATTTTTTAGTCCCAGCTGTGCCCGAGGACTCTGACTCCTGGCAAATGCAGGGCACTGCTGTGATCATCCACCAGTACAGGCTGGGAGCTGACTAGTTGGACAGCAGCTCTGCAGAAAATGACCTGGAGGTTACAGTGAACAATAAGGTGAATATGAGCCAACAGTGTGCCCTTGTTGCAAAGAAGGCTAACGGCATACTGGGCTGCATAGGTAGGTGTGTTGCCATCAGGTCAAGGGAGGTGATTATTCCCATCCATTCAACACTGGTGAGGCCACATCTACAGTACTGTGTTTAGTTTTGGGCCCCCCACTACAGAAAGGATGTGGACAAATTGGAGAGGGTCCAGCACAAGGCAACAAAAATGATGAGGGGGCTGGGGACATGATTTATGAGGAAAGACTGAGGCAACTGGGCTTATTTAGTCTAGAGAAAAGGAGAATGAGAGGAAATTTAAGAGCAACTTTCAACTACCTGAAGGGGGTTTGAAAGAAGATGGAGCTGGACTGTTTTCAGTGGTGACAGATAACAGAACAAGGAGCAATGGTCTCAAGTTGCATCAAGGGAAGGTTAGGTTAGATATTAGGAAGAATTCCCTTACTAGGATGGTAGTAAAAGACTGGAACAGGTTATCTATAGAGGTTGTGGACTCTCCATCCTTGGAGGTTTTTAAGACTGAGCTGGACAAAGCTTTGGCTGGGATGATTTAGTCGGGGCTGGTTTTCCCTTGAGCAGGGGGTTGGACTAGATGACCTCTTTAGGTCCCTTCCAACCCTAATTTTCTATGATTTCTATGATCTCCCAGCCCTGGGTGTGCACTGAGCACCCCCATAGCTGGGAAATTTCAGTTGCTGCAATCTCATGGCTCCAGGGATGCATGGGGCACCCCTGTGGCTGGAAGTCCCATTAGCAGTGGGGGCTTCCAACCATAGAAGCCTGCACCAGCAAGAAGATGAAATGGGATCTAATGCATAATCCCACAGTCACGCCTCCTTTTATGCATGTGTAGCGTGGCAGAAAATGTAATTGTGTGGCCCACACATTAGATTCAGAGCCGAGGCTGATGTCATCTTCCTGGACTTTAGGAAGGCCTTTGACACAGTTTCACACCCTATCCTCATTGGGAAGCTAGCAGACTGTGGATTGGATGCCTACACAGTCAGGTGGGTGGCCAACTGGCTTAGGGACTGCACCCAGAGAGTGGTGGTGGATGGTTCCTTCTTGGCCTGGAGGGATGTGGGCAGTGGGGTCCCGCAGGGTTCAGTCCTTGGACCGATATTATTTAATATCTTCATCAGCAATTTGGACAAGGGCATGGAGAGCACCCTCTCCAAGTTCACTGATAATACCAAGTTATGGGGCAAAGTTAGTACACCGGAGGGCAGGGAGCAGATTCAGGCCGATCTGGACAGGTTGGATCAATGGGCAGAGAGAAATAGGATGCAATTTAATAAAGATAAATGTAAGGTACTCCACCGGGGAAGGAGGGACCCCCAGCACAGCTATAGGTTGGGGAGTGTCCTTCTCAGCAGCTCGGAGGCAGCGAGGGATCTTGGAGGCATAATTGACTCCAAGATGAACATGAGCCGGCAGTGTAATGAGGCCATCAACAAGGCCAATCACACCTTGTCGTGCATTAGCAGGTGCATTACTAATAGATCAAAGGAGGTGATGCTTCCCCTCTATGCAGCACTGGTCAGGCCGCAGTTGGAGTACTGTGTCCAGTTTTGGGCGCCACACGTCAGGAGGGATGTGGAGAATCTGGAGAGGGTCCAGAGGAGGGCCACTCGCATGATTAGTGGCTTTCATGATAGACCCTACATGGGGAGGTTGAGAGAGCTGAATCTCTTCAACCTTCACAAGAGACGGCTGAGGGGAGATCTTGTGGCCACCTATAAATTTATTAGGGTAGGTCAATGGGGAATAGGGGACGCGCTGTTTACTAAGGTGCCCCAGGGAGTGACTAGGAATAATGGGTGTAAACTAGTTGAGAGTGGATTTAGGTTAGATATTAGGAAGAAATTTTTCACAGTAAGGGTGGGCAGGATTTGGAATGGGCTTCCAAGAGAGGTGGTGCTATCACCTAACTTGGAGGTCTTCAAGAGGCTAGATAGTCACCTGACTGGGGTCATCTGACCTTGGTCCTCTTGCCTGGCTGGGGCAGGGGGTCAGACACAATGATCCATTGTGGTCGTTTCCAACTCTACAATCTATAAATCTATGAATCTATTCTATCACTCCTTTACCTGCACATGTAGATGGGCCCACAGACACAGAACCATCCCTATTGATCAGCACACATTTCATTCAACATCATCTTCAGCTTCTTCCTTCTGAATCAACAAACTCCTGCAACTACGACTTGCCAGAGAATATCACCCCTCATGTTGTTTTCTGTAAAGTAAAGGATTTTGCAGTGATGGAGACTTTAGGTGATAGAGGATATATACAAGACTTTTAGCTGTGCGAGTAAAGGAAAGCCATAACTTAGAAATGTAATACAGAAAAAATGTGCAAGATTTGGACATAATCTGAGGATTTAGAGTGAAGTCAGAGTGAAAGATGACTCCAATGTCATGGGTTTGAGTAATAACAGGGATCCTGGTTTTCTCTGTTTAAAAATCACAAATTCTATGATAAAAATTGCCAATTCTCTGATAAGAACCCCCAAATCTGCCATTAAAATTAAACACCACTATATATGTATCTATATAGAGATATACCTATATATCTATATCTCTATATATATAGATATAGGTATCAATTAAACACAATGTTTTAGTGATATATTTACAGTTTCAAAGCAACTTGGAAGCCTACCATTGCCTCAATCATTATAATAAAAAGTTTTAATTACCTATACATTTTGGTATTTGATTTGGGGTTTTTTATCATGGAAAATCAGAGCTCCCCTGCCCCCTTCACTCACCAGGACACAGGTCCAGGCCCCTCACTCCCCCCCTACAGCTCCCCAGCCATGCTGGTGCCCATCACTCCCCACCCACGGCCCCCTGGCCCTGCTGGTGACATTTGCCCCCCACCCACATCCCCCTGCCCTGCACCCACAGCCCTCTGCCCGCCTCAGACCTGCTGGTGGAGCCCCTAGCTGCCAGGACTACAACGCCAGAGACCTAGATCTGCAGTCCCTGCCCCCCCAGCAGCACTTGAGCCCTGGCTGCCACCTGTGGGAGGTGGCAGCTGCTGTGGCCTGAGCAGGGAGCAGAGCATGTATCCCAGCTTCCCCTTCCCTGGGGTGGCACAACCAGAGCAGAACCCATGGGGGAGAGGGGTGGTTTGCTGCTGTGGGCTTGGGCTCTCCATCCTGCTGCCCTGCCCCTGGTGCCTCTGCTGCCCAGTGGATGGGACCTGTCATGGCAGGGCAGAGGAGAGCAGGGTTGGAGAGGTGAAGATCCTTGCTTTTGCAAGCCCTGTGCCACCCTGATGAAGTGCCCCCTGCGTGCCTGGAAGCAGCAGGTGTGGTGGCATGGAGATTGGTCGTCATTGCTTCTAGGCAGCCAGAGGGCTCCTTGCAAGGGTGGTGCAGGGTTTGCAGCAGCAAGGAGCTTCCCCAACCAGCCCCACTCTGCCCTGCCACACTGGACCCCACCAGCTGGGCCATGGAGGCCCCAGGGGGTGGGCAGCAGGGTGGGGAATCCAACCCAGCAGCTGACAGCCTGCACCCACCCCTGCCTTGCACACAAATCTGAGGGGCACATGCCCCCCACCCCCTGCCCTCCTGGGAGTGCGCACAGTGGCAGGGAACCAGCTCCACCCCCACCCCCCGAATGAGCTGCCTGTGGCCCTGTCCCACTTGCCACCAAGACCCTGTGGGGCACATTCTGGGCACGGGCCCCAAGCCTCATGCACCACCCAGCTGGGCAGCAATCCCAGCCCCAGCCCTGCCCAACTCAGGGGTGGCTGGTGCTTCCTGAGTCTGTGGGGGTATGCCAAAAGCCCCATATCCACTCCTATACTCAATACCGGATTATGACAGGGTGGGGCCCTAAACTAGGAGTTCCCAACCTTTCTATGCCACAGCCCAGCAAACTATGGACCAGAAGCAGCCAGTCTGGCAAACTGCGGAGCACCAGTCAGATCGCAGGTAAAGCTACCTACCGGGCAGGGGGCGTGGACCCAAACCTCAACTGTGGCTGCTGCAGGCCATGCAGGAGGAGCTGTGGCCTCTCTGCCCAACTCTGCAGGGCTGCAATTTGCCATCCTGAGCAGTGCCAAGTTGGGGGCCAGTCTCGGGAAAGGCATGTGCCCCCCTCATGCCCCTCCTACCAGTCACCTGTGGCCCAACTCCCTCCCTCCCTCCCTGTGGGGGTCTCGAGCTCCCCCCTCTCCATGCCAGACTTACCTGTGGAAGCTGCTCTCTAGGCTGCCTGGTGGCCATGTACGTATATGCATGATGCCCCCTGCTTGACTGTCCTGTTTCCACTCCCCCCAGCCCCTTGCAGGCTAGAACTCTGCCAGCCTGCAGACAGCTGTTTGCAAAAGTGCAAAATCTGTGTGTTTCTACATTAAAATGAGAAATGTAGAAACACACAGATGTTTTTCTTAGTTAAAAGGGAAAATCCGTGGGTTTTTCCGCTTTTCCATGGGAAACAGAAAACCTGGATCCCTGGTAATAAGCAGGAACACAATATTGTCCAGAATTATTAAGAAAGGAAGTAGTGCAGAGGCTCTGAGGAGGAAAAATTAATAATTCCATTTTATCTGTGTGGGGTTCAAGGTGATGAGAAGACATCCTTACAAACATGTAAGAAAGACTAGCCAGGATTTTAATTTGGGGAGAAGAAGAAACGTCTGAAGTAAGGAGATACATTTGTGTGAAGACAGGGAATATAATTGACTTTGTGCTTAAAGATAAGATTACCCAATAGTTTAAAAGGAATAATAATGAGTCTTGTGAGACCCCTACAGAAATCTGGAGGAGAGATAAGGGGAATCCCCTGAAAGACATGCTGAAGAAACAATTAGGGAGGTGGAAGGAGAACCAGGAGAAGACAAGTCCAAGAATCCAAGCGAGGACAAAATTTCAAGAGCGTGAGGAGGGAATACTGGTTTTGAGATTTGGCTAGGATGTAGTCATCATAGATTTTGCTGAGTACAATTTCAATTGAAACTCTTGATTTTTTTCATACCAAGGCAACAATCTGTAAGGCCTATTTCTAGGCTGATAGGTCAGTCAGCAACTTAAGAAAATATCTCTATATCATTTTACTGGCATTGGTAATAAAGATTTTTCTAAAATGTACCAAGACAATATCCATTAACTCTTAGCAATATTACTCTTTAACTCCATCTCAGACTTTTTGACCCTAGGAGTAAGGCCTAGCCTCAGAGCAAACTCTCATGCATATCTGCCTAGGCCTGTCATTTTGATTTACCTCTCTTCTATGTTTTGTTTTAGGAACTCATGCTGAAGCTAAATCTAAGATTCAATAGAAGTTTACAGCACTGTTAAAAGTATAATGCACTTACATTATTTCTGCTGCTCCACCATCCCTTTCTCCCTGGAGCCCCTTCATCCACAAAAAGTGGCTTCTGTCTGGGCTCTTGGATTTTGAAGCCTTAGGTCATAGTTTACACCTCCTTTCTTTATGCATGTCTCCTCTACCGTGAATTCCAGTTTTTCTGTTTTTAAATTTAAACCCTGTGCACTTCCATTTTTGAAGATCAAAGCACTATATAGCAATCCATTTCTCTTTTTCTCTTGCTTGTAGTGTTCCTGTCAGTTCAGTTTAGTGTAACCTTAAAGATGAGTTTGATTTCAGTTTATGCTTCATTTCACATTACCTGTCACTAATAACAAATGTGTCCACAGTGATCGAGGACTAAATGCTTTTATGTGCTATTTCCTTCCCTATTCTTCCTAGAATCTATTTATTTTTCTAACTTTGTCTTCTTGCAAATGCTCCAGGTGAATAAAGTAATCTGAAACAGTGAGTAATAATATAGGCACTAATCAAAAGTTTTGATTTGTATATAACATATTGTATTTACCTGAATCCAAGATGACTCTAAATTTAAGATGACACTCCAATAACTAGTTTTTAGACAAGAAACATTTATAAATCTATTGTAATTATCTATGTCTAGAATCTAATTTTTGGAGGATCATCTTAAATTTGTCCCTCCCACTGCTGCAGCAGGGCAAGCAGAGACCGGGGTGTGGGGGCAGGTGGTGGTGGGTCAGGAAGCAGGGGAGCCAAGTGGCCTGACCCCTGTCCCTGGTCATCTGTCTCCCCACTGTCACTTGCACCCCTGGCTGCCTGCACACCCCATGCCTGCCCCCACAGTGCCTGTCATGCCTGCCACTTGCCCCCCACTTGAAGCTCACCTGCCTGCCCTCTGCAGTGCCTGCCCCTCTGCTTGTCCCCTAACACTGACCCACCCTCCTACCTGCCCCACCACATGCCTTCAATCTCTGATGTCTGCCCTTCCCCACAGTGCCTACACCTCCAAACAGCTGCCCTCCACCACTTGATACCCCTTCTGCCTGCCCTCCTGCTTTCTGCACCCCCATGCCACTTCTACCCTGCTGCCTGCCCCGCATTAACCCACTCCTTGCACTGTCACATATCTTTCCCTTGCAGCTCCAGTTCTTGCTGGGGCCCCACTCTGACTGGAGCAGAAAGTACAGAGTATGTGCTATTTCAGGTCTCAGCCTGACCATGCAGAAGCCACTGTGGCAGCAGGAGCTTCAGCCCTGGCCCTGGAATTGGGCCTAAAGCTGCCACCACCACTGCATGGCTGAGCAGGGGCTGGAGGCAACACATGATCCATGCCCTCTGCCTTTGGCCAGAGTGGGGCCCAGCAGGAGCCGGAGCTGCAAACAGAAGGTAGGCAGTGACAGGGAGCAAAGGTGAGGGGGAGCTGAGGCTGCAGGGGGCAGGTGGCCAGCGGGGGCAGCTCCAGCTCTGACTCTGGACTCAGGGTTGGCATTGGAGCTGCAACTTCTGCCACCCCTGGCCGCTTGTACGCAAATCTAAGACAAGGCGCTTTTCGCTTCAAGTTGAATAGGCAAAAATACCTAATCTTAGATTTGAGTAAATATGGTATATATCTAAGCATCAGGATTTGACAGCAGTCAGTCACAGACTAAAATTGCTTACAAACAGTATCAGCTTTTATAATGTCTCTGGTGTTTTCAGCTATACATTTTTACATTGATTTCTTTCAGTTTTCTTTCTTGTTTTAAAGTTTAGTGATGCTTCAAATCCTTTGTCATGCTCAAGAATGAAAACATCTCCAATGCTATCTTAACCATCAGACAAATACAATACCTATAGTGACCATCCTGGTGCTAGCTCTCCAGAACACTAGAAAGGGACGTGGACACAAAACATTACTTCAGACAAGAACTACTATCTTAATTCTCCATCCTAATAATTATTCTTTGAATGTTTTTATTACAGATCCGTTCATGAAAATCAGTCCTATTATAACTGGTTGTTAGGTAACATTTAGTTTTCTAAAATTATTTAATGATTTCTTCTGGCATTTTCATTGTTTTCCATCCTTTTCTTCCCTCACTCAGTTGATAAATTATTTGGTTTTTATATTTTGAAGGTGGGTTCCCCCCACCCCCTTTATTTTCCCTTTTAATAAATTCCAATATCTTGCTATCTCTGGTTACCTACAGACATTCAGTTTCAACTGGAAGATCTGCTGCTCTCCCAGTAGAAACCATGAGTGTACACACGTTCAGGTTGTGTCTCTCAGAGCAAAAATGGCTGCTCCAGGAGGAAAATAACTCAGCAAGCTTTGGCTACCAGGGAGACAGACAGTGTATTACTCAGGCTGGACCCTAGTACTGTAGCTGAGCAGGGAGCCACTTCGCAATCACCATATTTTGCTGCAGGGATACACAACCTGTGAGGTAGTCTGGGCCAGCCAGTCATGGCTGCCATGCTCACTGCTGACATCTCTTAGGCAGGTCGTGGAGCTTGAAGAACATGCTGAGATGTATGCACAGGAACCCTCTGGTTGCACAGCAGCTCAGCATTTGAATGTCTCTTCAGGGGTCTCCAAGTAAGTTTTTCTACTGGGAAAAAAAACCCGGGAGAATTCTTCCAGATCATTTGAATGTGTATGTGGCACTGTTGTTACACATTTATGCACTTACAACCAAAATTGTAAGTGTATTCAGTGATCAACAGAATTTGAAGTTTTCTGGACTGCTACTTTGTACTGATCACCAGATATTCATCTTAATACATTTTCTCTAGCCGATATAATGCTGTATGCTGAGTACTATCCCTAATTTCCCTCTTCTTTCTTAGACCTTAGTTATGGTAAGAGCAGCTGTGGCTTTCTCTTTATATGTAAGTTGTCTATAGTATGTGTTTGGCAGAGATCCCCTTGTTAAGTCATAAATGAATCATAAATAGGCAGTGTAGTAGAAAACTCCTCGTTTTGGAATTTTCTCACTAGAAATTATCTAATATGTTTTAACTGATGGTAGAGGGATTGACTGATGATGTTTTTAGATGAACATAGATTGCAGAGCCTTCTCCAGTGAGTACCTCTAAGCTTGAGCATGTAATGATTATATTACACATGCTTCCCAGGGGAATGTATTCACAATGATTTTAGTGTAAAGATTAAAATGTATTTATTTAAAGAATATGATTTTTAAAATTAATTTCTTCACACATACTTTGCTCTGAAAAATATAATAGTCTCCTATGTCTTCCACATCAACAACCAATCATATGGTATCTCTCTGAGATTCTTAGGTTAAGGACATCCATCAAATTAAATGGGAACAAATGTAAAACTATATGAGAGAACTTAGTGGCTTTCTTCAGTAATATGTCTCATGAAAACTGCTTCACAATGATGATTCCCCCCCACAGATAGCAGCCTGAAAGACATTTAAAAGTGTGTTTTAAAAATATATATTAACTTCGGAACTTTATATGCTACACCGTCTTACTCTTTCTGAGCTAAATAAGGGCAATGAAGATAATGCATTATACAGTGCTAGTTGTACGGTAGCATAGTGGTGTGGCTGTGTACCTGAGGCATATGGAAGCTGCTACTGTGACTCCAAGGAAACCAATACTCTTTAGTTTGGCAACAGGTGTTTTTTTTTGCCCTCTGCCCCCCACCCCCCAAGTCAGCGCTCCAGTCACCCTGCCCTAGTTATGCTACTGATTTGATAGTAGGATGCTCAAAATTACAGATTTTCTGAATAAACATCACTGATCGTTTTGAACTCAAGGTCTTCCTCCAGGATATGAAGATCTCTCTCAAATGCTACTTTGCCAAGGCTATTTAAGGAAACTTCTGTCACTTTCTTAACCACATCTTAATTAGTGATACAGCTCTTGAAAAGAAAGTATTTTTCCATTTTTTAATTCAATTTGCCACCTTTGAATAGAAAGCATATATTAAGAATTATTGCCTGGGACTCAGTAGGGCCAGCACAGTACAAATTAGGTTCACCACCACTTTACTTTGAGTGGGCATTTATGTGGCAATAAAGAGTCTAAAACCCCTTAGTTTGGCAGTTTGACTATGGCATTTTCACTGATATGCTGCCTGATATTGTCTAGCATAGAAGTCATTTTGATTTTTTTTAATATTGGTAGTCATGTGTTCTTAGTCTTAATATTTTGATCATTTTATTTTATGTAAAAGCTTCACAATGAAATATATTATACTAATAAATTATAAAGATAATCAAAACACATGCCTTTCCTGTGTAACTTACACAAAAACGCTAGTATTCATCATGAGTCAGTCCCTCAATCAGAATGTTCTGGGTGGTATGCAAATGCAAAAAGAAGCAAAGATTGAAAGGAAAAGCTCTTCGTTATAAATGAGTATGTTCAGTTCATGAACACAAAGCTCACAAATGCTTCAAAACAGGCAAATTTGCAAGTTACTTGTCTGGAACTGATAACAAACTACTGTGTCAGTGCCACTGTAGATCCCAGTAGGATTACAGAAAACAGCATTATGCATTTCACATTTTCACAAGCCACCTTCAGAAACAATATTAATATACAGAGATTGTTGTAGGGTTTTGTTTTTTTGTTTTTTTTACCAGAATATGAGCACTATAAAAATTAGATCTGTAAGTAAATGTGAGCAAGATCCCTACTGGTCTGAATGTTGTATAGCCATTGATACCCATGCAAAGTAGTTGAATGTATCACTGACATACCTCTTTATTATGGACATCTCTCATTTTAGTTGTTATTCCTAAATGTACATCAACTCTACACAAAACAGATGTTCCCTTCAATTTTATTGCAGAAAGTTATTTACAGAAGCTATAGTCATGAAACTGAGGTTATGGAAAGTTATTTACAATAAACATTTTAGATTTTGCAATTTAAATTTCATAATTGGAAAAAGTCTTTATGTCCCTCATTTTGTTTCTATATTCAACATAATGCTGACATTTGAACTGGTTGGGAACCATGCGAGAAAGAAAATCAGTTTTGTAGTGGTGTTCACTCTCAAAGAAGTAAATTATAGTGCAAGGTTGTTTATACATGTCTGGGTAACAATATTGTAGAAGAAGATTTCACAAAAATGCAGGAGTTTTCAAAAATTGGTAGCTTTATTGTATTAATGTCATAGGAAATATATTAGAGTTATCCTCTAGTTGTATGCCAAGGTCTATACCTTCCACTTCCTCCCATCCTGT
Organism: Alligator sinensis; assembly: GCF_000455745.1. Taxonomy (NCBI): domain Eukaryota; kingdom Metazoa; phylum Chordata; order Crocodylia; family Alligatoridae; genus Alligator; species Alligator sinensis. The sequence continues at coordinate 474,833 of NW_005842534.1, forward strand.
TGGGCCTACTGCACATGAAAAAGGTAGAGGTAACAGATACATCTTTGGTTGTGTTCAGTATCTGCTACTCTAGGTAAGTTGGGACCACGAGAAAAGTCTAGTATTTATTCAAGTTGCAGGGTGAGCACTGACTTGAACAAATTCATTTTTCCCTCCAAAAACCAAGAAGGCAGATAACCTAATTTTTAAGCATACAACTATGTATGTGAATGCAGTGCAGAAAGCTGTATATAAATATATTTTTTCTTTGCCTTTTCATTCAATAAAATATCTTATTTTGGAGTATTATTAGCTTTTGTTCACCTAATTTCAAATCCACCTAGAACTCAGGAGTTCAAAAGTTTGACTTGGATTTGGATGTTATTGATTAGAGTTCTGCTCAGAGGGGACAGTGGAATTGGGAGCAAGGGAAAAGCAGAATGAAGAAAAGTGAACAGAGCTTAAGTAGGTTGAATGCAAAATACAGAGGTTAATATCCTGGCCCCATCAAAATTCTTATTGATTTCATTGATGCCAGAATTTCACCTAGAGTGAAAGAAGCAAAGGAGAACAGCTGAAAAAACTGGAAAGATACTATATATATGCTATAAAATCAACCCAGTTATACCAGCCCATATTGGCTAGGTATAGACATTACACTTTTATCAATATAAGTGATCATTAACCAGTCTATACCCATAACAGAACAGAAGTTCAGCACATAAAAACCATCTATATCTATAGCAGAAGAGAAGTTCGGCACACATAGGCTGTTTTAAAAATTGCAGAACCCCGTCTAAGATTTGCCTCCCCACCAAAAGGTGAATGTGTGTTCTGTTTGCTACTGATCTGAACTATGCGACTTACAGAAAACTGCATGACTTATATCAATTCTGCCTTAGTCTGTTTGAATTGCTGTACCTAGCCATTGTGGTTGTAAACTTTTGTTGTTTTGGTTGTTGTTGTTCTTCTGGGGTAGGGAGTACATATAATTTATTATTCACAGTACTCATACTTCACTCTTTCATAGATAGGACTGTTCTCTCTATATTGAATGCCCCTCAAGGACAAAAAACAAGCCATGGGCTTAAATTACAAGGTCAAAGATTCCCAAGTCTTTTTGGAAAGTCAGAAAGCCAGTGAAGTTATGCCTACTGGAGTGAGTTATGTCCCTGTACTATAGGTGTAATTCTACCTGAAGTTCAGAATGTGCTTAGTTTTCCACACATTATATTTACTGTAGACAGTAGGACTCATCAGATAAGCAAGTGAACTAGTTTTTACAAGAACTGGGCTTCATGTGTACAGCACCTAAATGCCTTGTTTCACACTGTACTTTGAGCTGCTCAAATGTTGTTTGGTGTTAGTTCATAGATTCATAGATGGTAAGGCTGGAAGGGACCTCGGAAGATCATTGGGTCCAGCGCCCTGCACCAAGCAGGAAAGATAACTGGGGGTCAGGTGACCCCAACAAGGTGACTGTCTGGTCTCCTCTTGAAGATTTCCAGGGTAGGTGATTGCACCACCTCTGGAGGGAGCTTATTCCACAGTCTGGACACCCTGACTGTGAACAAGTTTTTCCTAATGTTGAGCCTGAAGCAATTTTCCAGGAGTTTGTGGCCATTACTCCTGGTTCTCCCCTCGGGTGCCCTAGTAAACAGTTGCTCACTGAGCCCTTGATGTGCTCACCCATTGTAGTGGTAAGCTGCTACCAGCTCCCCTCTCAGCCTTCTTTTCCTCAGGCTGAAGAGTCCCAGATCCCTCAGCCTTTCCTTGTATGGCTTACCTTTTAAGACTCTGATCATATGTGTGGTTCTTCTTTGGACTCTCTCAAGCTTGTCCACATCTTTGTTGAAGTGTTGTGCCCAGAAGTGGACGCAGTACTACAGGTGCGGTCTCACCTGTGCTGAGTAGGGCAGAAGAATTACCTCCTTGGTTTTGCTGGAGATGCATCAATTGATGCAGGCCAGAGTATTATTTGCCCTACTCGCTACAGCGTCACACTGCCAGCTCAAAATCATACTGTGGTCTATTACTACTCTCAGGACCCTTTCATTCATGGTGCTAGTCAGTTTGGTGCCACCAAGCCTGTAGGTGTGTTGGGGGTTACTCATCCCGAGGTGGAGCACTTTACATTTGTCTACGTAGAACTTCATCAGATTCTGATCCGCCCAACTTGCTAGCTTGTCTAGGTCTGCCTGTAACTGTAGCCTATCTTCAAGCATGACCATGCTTCCCCATAACTTGGTGTCATCCGCGAACTTGGCCACTGAGCCCTTCACCCCAACATCTAAATCATTAAAATGTCAAAAAGTACTGGACTGGTGGTAGCTTGAGTTTAGAGTAGTCACATCTTAAAGCTAAAAACCTTCTATAACCACCCCCCACATGCACAGCTGTGATTTCCACTACAGGGCTGGCAACTAGGAGCCTGACTAGGAGCTACAGCTGTGAATTCCCCCTACAGGGCTGGTAAGCCAGGACAAATTTCTATCCCTGCTCTAGGTGAGGGGTTGGGGAGTGAGAGTTTGGCTGAGGGGGAGGGGCAGGAACATGAAGCTGGGAAGTGGAGAGCAAATGAGATGGGGTAGGTAATGAAGTGGAAAGTGGAAAGGAAAGGGGGTGGGGGGAGGATGATGAAAAGAAGGAAGACAGCCACTGAAGGATAAAACAAAAATAAGTAAAAAGAATGTAAAAAAAATAAAATAAAGAGGAAGTAAATTAAAGAAGGTTTCATGTTGTAATAAATTGGGATTTGAGATCGGGGTGTGGAGGGTGCTTGTCATGCTTCCCGGGGTGGCTGGGAGGCAGGAGTAGTGAAGGAAAGATGTTTTGGGGGGCAGTTACTGCACCTGCCCCAGGAAGAAAGCCCCAGCTCATGGAGACCTGATCTGGCTCCCTTGTTTTCCCTGCAACGTCCCTGCCCCCCAACCTGTCTGTGCCATATAACCTGGCTAGCTGGTGTGTACTCTGCAGGCTCTTTGCATGGGGTTGCCCTCCCTGGAGGTAGGAAAATAGATGGTGGAAGGGGGGGGATAACATGACTTAGCCCCCCCAAACATGCGGCAGGGGTTGGACTGCAAGGCAGCCTGGCTGTGGGCTTCTAGCAGCTGCAGTAGGGGTGGGGAGGGGTGCACACACAGCAGGGAGGGAGGGAGTGGGGCTGGGGCAGGCACTGCACAGCTGGGGTGGGGCGTGGGGTCTAGCCATGAGCAACTCATATAGGGGCACCCCAGGAGGACATGCAGGGTGTGTGCCCCCAGATCTGTGCAGGATGAGGGCGAGCTGCTGCTGTGGGCTGGAGCCAGAGCTGCACCAGACTCTTCCTGGTGGGGGCTCAACCAGGCTGCACTCAGGGTGGGTGGCAGCAGCCCTGGGAGAGGGCTATGGTGGGGGGGGGCTTGCAGCCACCCCAAAATTTGCCATAGCCCCCCAACCCAACTGTCTGCACCACCGCTGTCTGCCCTGAGCCCAGTGTGACCCAACCCCCTCACCAGAAAGAGCCTGGCAGAGCCCCAGCCTGTAGCAGCAGCCCGCACTGCCCTGTGCCCCCCGATGAGCCACCCCCTCCCTGCACCCCCTGGATGAGCCACTCGCAGCTCTGTCCCACACCCCCCACCAGATGTTCAGGGCCTGCCCCTGCCCCAGCCCTGGCCCTACTCCCTCCTTCACCACTGTGGGGTGGGGGACAGGTCAAGGCCCCAGCAGCAAGGGAGGGCAAGTGGCACAGGCAGGAGCAGGGGCTGGGGTGAGTGGGGTCCTGGCCAGGCCAGATGGTGGGACAAGTGGAGGCCTGGGGAGGCATGTGTCCCTCCATCTGTGTGCAGGGCGAAGACAGCTACTGCTGCACACTGTACTTTGCTGCCTGCTCCAGCTGCCCCGCGTCCCCTGCCCACTCGTCGGTGGGATGCCTGTGATGTTGCATGGCTCTCAGGGCAGCAGCTCAAAGTGAAACATGCAGCGGCAGCCACCTCCGCTCCACACACAGATCGGGGGCACATGCCCCCCAGGCCTCTGCTTGTCCACCACTCAGCCCAGCTGGGGCCCCACTCACCCCAGCCCCTACTCATGCCTGTATCTTTCTCCATCCCTCACTGCTGAGGCCTTGATCTGTCCCCCCTCCCCCCTGACAATGGCCCTTTCCTCTCCCCCTCACCCCTTCCCCCACAGACTTACCTGCCTGGGGGCGCACACGCACGCTCAGCTCTCCTAAATATTTTTTTCTCCCTTCTATGAGTAGGAAAATCACACCCCTGTGCACGTGAGGGAGAGTTGGCTTCTTGCCAGAACTGCCTCCTGGGCTAGTAGAGGTCAGGGGTTGGAAAGTTTGTCCACAAAAAATAGGAGAGTGGAGAAGGAGATTACATCCTGGAATGCTGAAGGACTGCAACTTGGGCAGGTCATCTGTGGAGAGCGGCTACATATGAATGGAACAGAAGCTCGGCAACACAGATCAGAGATAACCCTGAACTGGAGTGGCATAACTTTAAGCTTCCTAAACTTTCCTTAAAGTTAGTTTCAGGTGTTAATATATGGACAGTCCAGAGGTTGAGAGCTCCAGAAGCTGCATAAAGTTAGTGTATAGCAGGGCCCTAAAAAATGAGGTCCCAATCTCAATCAAGAACTGTGGTTTCTATTACTGAAAATTTAAATAACTCTTTTAACTTGTTGCACTATAACATCTTCAAGGTGTACAGGTCTCCAGCTCCACAGTGCTTGCCTTTGTTTTGTTTTGCTTTTATATAAGCGGTCAGGAAGGCCAACCATACCTTGTCATGCATCCACAGATGCATCTCAAGCAGGTCCAAGGAGGTGATCTTCCCTTTCTATGTGACACTGGTCAGGCCGCAGTTGGAGTACTGCGTCCAGTTCTGGGCGCTGCACTTCAGGATGGATGTGGACAGCATTAAGAGGGTCCAGAGGAGGGCCACCCACATGATCAGGGGTCAGCAGGGCAGGCCCTATGGGGAGAGGCTAAGGGACCTGAACCTGTTCAGCCTCCACAAGAGAAGGCTGAGGGGGAATCTAGTGGCCATTTACAAACTAGTCAGAGGGGACCAGCAGGCATTGGGAGAGTCCCTGTTCCCCTGAGCACTACCAGGAGTGACAAGAAATAATGGTCACAAGCTGGCAGAGGGTAGATCTAGGCTAGGCATCAGGAGACACTACTTCACTGTTAGGGTGGCTAGGATCTGGAACCAACTTCCGAGAGAAGTGGTGCTGGCTCCTACCCTGGGGGTCTTTAAAAGGAGGCTGGATGAACACCTTGCCAGGATTGTTTGACCCCAGTACTCTTTCCTGCCCATGGCAGGGGGTCAGACTTGATAATCTGCTCAGGTCCCTTCTGAACCTACCAACTACGAAACTATGAAACTATAAGCAGTATAAAAACAGCGACATAGAGATTGCACAGACAAGGAAGTAGAATGTAAAATGCAAACTTTGTCTCGGGGTTCTGTTGTCATATGTAATAAAGCTTTGTCTTCACTATCAATCACTACAACTATCATTATTGACTATGGATGGATGTGAATAAAAAAAAGAATGCTGAACATGATTAAGCAGCAAGCATAACCAAGGCGATAACGTTAAAGTTAAGCACCATTTCAGAACTTGAGCATCTTGCCCTATAGTCCACTTACAAGGGGTAGGATACAATCTTGTATTTTGAACACCTACCATTCACCATAGCAGTTATTTGAGTTGATTTGTGAAATACCGGGGACTTATTCATAGAAATGAAAAAGTAGATCTAAGATTGTGAGATAAAAGTAACCCCTAATAGGAATGTTTAGAAAGGGTTAGATTTCAGGTTGGTAGGGTAAAATATTTGTTTACTGTGCATATGTACAGATCCTTTCCCAAATAACTTCAGACCTTAAGAATGCAGAGCAGATGTTTTTCTTCTGGAAAGTTTCTGTGGGAAAATCGCACTCTTTGTGCCTCAGTTTATTCAGTTGCAATATTAGAAATATTATTAGGTATAAAGATTTCAGAGAACTTCAAGAAGAGGAAATACTGTACTTGTCATTTTACCTCTTAGGAAACAGATGTGAAGAAATGTTAGTTTACTCAAGAGACCCTACTTTTGCTGAATGGAATTTAGCTTGCATTTGTTTCTTCGACTTTAAGGTAGTAGGTTTGTCAAGGCAGGGAATGAATCTTCAATATTCGGTGAAACAAAACAGAAGTGTATGGTGCTTAAATGCTTAAAATAGTAGTAATAATAGTATTACGATTAATTAATGTGTTTTCCTTATATTCAGCATCTATATATTGATGTTTGTTGGATAAATAATATGTTCGTTTGATGACAAAATCCTGTTACAAAGAGTGATTATTTATATTATTTGACTGCATGCATGCAGACCCATGCATTCTTATTTATTTACTTCCATACCTGAAAATCCAGTAGAGGGTTGGGACAAAGTAGCTCTTTTTTTTGTTGCCTCCTCATTGAAGAACTTTTCTCTTTATTTTTCTCTTTTTCTAAAAATATATGTGTTATTTAAATGCCGCTGTCACACAAACCAACCACAGCAGAACATTAAGTGAACGTTGTCCTTACTTGTGATGTGTTGCTTGCATTGTTTCATGCTTGGGTGTAATATTGTCACACTTTATGGGGTGGGGTGGGCTATAGAAAGAGATATTCACCTGAATTTTGTATTGCCTGATCTTGTTAGGGCTTTTCCTTTTATTGTGATCATTATTAAGATACAGATCTGAATTTCTTTTTGTTTTGTTTATAACAACTGTAAAAAAGACATTTACATTTTAGTATGAATATTTTCCCTGAGTAGATAATGAAATATTGCCTACTCGGACAAAGTGATGTTTATTGTTTTAAATATAATTAGATGGTGATAAATATTACTGTATAATATATTGGACTATTGAGAACAGTGCTGTCTTCCCTAATCCCTACTCAGCTTGCCTTAAATTATTTATTTGGTTATGCAAGCTCTAGTCCCCTGCTCAGTGGCTAATATGTAGATTTGTTAAAACACAAAGGATTCATAATGCCTAATTGTATCGTTCCAAAGCTTGAAATGCAGCTGTAAACATTGGGGTTTCTGTGGTTTATTTCATATATTATTTAGCTGACTTGCAGAAATAATGCTAGTATGAAAACTTTAATACGTCTGGAGGGGCATTCTTTATCTCAGGAAGTTTTAGTAGCTTTATGACATTAAATAACTCTGCTGATGTATTGGGTCAAGAATTTCACTGGCCCTCAGCTACAGTTTGAAGAGGGAGATTTCTTTTCCCTTTCCATTTCTGACAAAATTCACTGCAGAAATCTGAAAAACAAAGTCATGCGAATGGGATAAAGGTATTGAGCTTAAATATTTTCTGTTTCATATTATTTATTTGTTCTTAAACCAGGTTTTTACCTCAGGGTAATACTGAATTTGTTGACTTAAATCTTTGTTAGATATGGTCTGCACAAATTCAAACTGATGCTGTATGTGGGAGACAGCTGGTTGTCATGGTAACTGTAGTGCAGTTTTTAATTCCACTTGGTGAGTAATGCTAACACAATGATGCTGAATAGACCATGGCTTAGCAAGTACAAGTATCTTACATTCTCCATGTCAAGGTTACAAAGCAAAATAATACTGTTGTTCAGACATCCCAGACCACATCATTTTTTCCTCTTGCTATTGAAATTTTTCGTTAAAATCTAACATGCTTAGGGGTAACCAACTTACCCCAGAAAATGGATGTTGAATAAGGTTCTTCCAAGTATCCAAACAACAGTATAAAATACAGAGAAGTGTTGTAAGATATTTGTAATCTAATTAGTCTTGTGTTGTTTTGGATATGCCTATCAATGTATTTTTAGTATGGACTGTAGAAACGCTGTAGTAGCATCATCATTTGGATTAGCATGAGAGCATAAAGAGCTCAATCAATTTTCATTGTTGGATTTTTGTTTTTACATCTGGAGGAAAAGGAGACATCAATCTAAGTTATTTCATTTCATTAAAATTAAGCCATTTATTTAATGCAAATTTCAGAAGAGGCATTATCTTCATTGGCTTTGCAGGTGCTATACATTTCATGGAATAAATGAAGCACAGCACAGCTCTGTTTGCTTTCTGGAAGGGTCATCAACTGGTTACTTTGCTAAGCTGCTCTGTTCCACTTTTACCTATGCCACAGTAGTTGTCATGAATATTTCTGGCCTCTTACTAGGTTAAACTTGTAGACTTGCGGGCTAGAGAAAAGAAGAAAGGGAGTCTAGTTACTAGTATTATCTATGCCCTTAGCAGCAGCATTTTCTTGTCACACTAGACAAGACTAGATGAGAAAAATGCTGGGCCTTTTCAGTCGCTGAAGTATATGATTTGAGGCTGTCCCAGTTATTTTAAACCAACTGTATTTCTGCTAATAATGGAAGTTATTAATTTTGTACTCAGCATTAGCCTTTCAGTTGGCATCAGAGACCCTATATTTTTCTATATAAATCTTTGTTATTTCCCCTCCTTGAGCATATTCTCTCAGCTCTTACCTTTTAAATGATTGATTCATCTACTCAGGTGCTCATACCAACAGCTTGTAACAGTAGTGAGAGTGCAGAAAGTATGTGCAGGACTCAGCAAAGTACTTTGATCTTTTGATTTTACTTTCTAACTTTGACAATAAAATTAAAGATTCCAAAAGAATAAGTAACAATGTAAATAGTGAACCATTGAGGTTTTGCATTAGAAAATGCATGTTGCTTTGTTGTAAAATGAAGGTAATTAAATGTAATGGATGTAATGGAAGGGTAGAAGTGATTCAGTAAAAATGTGGGGGGTGGTTCAGGCAGGGGGCGAGGTTGGAAAATCAGTCAGATTTGGCAATGGAAGCCCTTGAGAAAATTATGAATTAAATATAATGTTCATGTCTCTGGCTGATAAAATGAAGCCCTTTGGAGTAAAGACCTTTGGTATGAATTGTGAATACATTAAATATACTGTTACCAAAAAAAATTGACCTTTACCGAAAGAATTAGAAAATCAGTAGAGCAAGATGGGAGAACCAAATATATTCAAACTAGGTCAAATACTTATATATAACAATGTCAAACAATTCATTTTTTGTGATTAAACTGCAAATTTGCTGCTTACATAACTAATTTACAGGATTCAAAAATAAGAACTTCATGACACAGAGACTGCTATTTTTAATGAACACTTTTCTCTAAAGGAAAAGGGCCCTGCAGCATTAGCACATGAAAACCTGTATTAATTCATGAACTAGGAGGAAAACCAGAAAACTAAGGTTTCCCATATACTTCTAGAGTACTGTAATGACTTTGTATTGATATTCCCACGCAGAGGTGTAACAAGGCAGCCTGGTGCCCAGAACAGCAGCAGCACAGAGAGCAGCAGTAGCTCCTGGGTTCTGGTGATGTGGCCAGACAGCAACATCAGTGGCAAATATTTATCCACACTGCCTCTCCCCTTCTCTTCAAGGTAGCACCCAGGGCTGCTGACCCACCTGTCCTGCCTTACACTGATGGAAGAATGTGCACACCTGGAAGAATGAAGACAGGAAAGAGAAATATTGCCTTCTACTAAATATTACTGTTCTAGAAATTGGGAAAGAGACTGGCCACATCTACATGAGACACTAACTACGCAGTTGTGTTACTGCGCAGTCATTTAGTACTTGAATCACAAGTATTAAATAACTAAGCAGTAACCAGTGTTACTGCTCATTAGTGTCCCCACATGGCTTCTTGGTGATGGTGATTGATCAGTAGCTCATTACTACTGCTCAGGAGTGTTGTGTCACACTTCATGCCACGCAAAGGTACTGCACCATAGTAACTAGCTAGTGCGCAGTAGTAACAGGGTACTGCACAGTGTTTCATGTAGACATGACCATTGTGACTTACTTGCCAGATGGCTTAAAATGGCAGTGGCAGCAACTCCTAGTTCCCAGTTTTCTCTTGCATATAGCCAGGGACAGATCCAGGATTTGGCAAAGCAGGGTGTGGGAGTAGCAACTTGTGTTGTAGAGGTGGCTGCACCCCATACTTTCAGTCTCCTCTCCCTTCCCCTACCCCACCTCTTCCAACTTGGTCTGCCCACACAAGTGGGTGTGGGAGAGCCTCTGGGAACTTTGTAAGTCCCCAAACCATGCAAGAGTCCCGCCCTCTTCTCCTCCCTAGTCAGTCACGTCCCCTCTATATCCTTTCTTTCCTTCCCCTGATGACTTGAAAATGGTATTAAGAGGTTTGCTTTTTGGAATTGGCTTAGAGGTATACACATTAGAATGGTTCAGGATGGGCAGCAGGGATTAATTGATTTCTAAAAGCCTAGGTCTCGTGCACAGTTTTCTCAGCCTTCAGAAGCAGAAAGGCTGTCTAACAAACAAGGACACATAATCTGAGAAATGGGGGGCATGTACTACACTGTTCCATAACATGAGATAAGGTGGCACCAGCTCACAAGGCCAAAGAGGGGGCCTGAAATTCTTGTTTTGGGAAAGGTATGCATGTGATGAGCTTGGAATGAACTAATGAAACAGAATGTGGACAGTATGATGAGCACAAAGAGACCAATCAGAGACAGCCACAGATGGAGAATCATCAGAAGGGAAAGAAAATACAAAAGCAGAAACTTGAGAATAACAAAGGTTTCCCACCCCCATCTTTATCCTCCTCCTCCCATCCTTCTCCTTGAAATGGTACCTGTCTCCCAGGAGGGGTCCCCGAGGCCACCATGGACAGAAGGCACACTCCCAGCCCATGTCATCCACCTCATGGGGGGGAGCCCTTGGGATTCCACCTCCAGGCTACTGACATCCAGCACCTACGAGAGAGCCTTCAGAGTGAAGCCTATGTCCTGGCCAGACATTTCTTGACTCTGATGACAGCCCTAGAATTAGTAGATATATAGAATTGCTTGATTGCTTATATTGTTTCTTTTCTCTTATCACTGCATATCAATAAATTTGCCTATTATCAAATGGAATTGTCCCTACTATTGAAACCTATCCCTGCTACTTTTCCTGCTGTACCAGGGATGGTTTGGAAGCCCCCAGAGCTGCTTCTACCCTCTCCAGCTGGGCTTTACAGGGGCTAGGTTCAGTTGGGAATGTAACAGGACAGCAGCAGTGGCAATGTGTTGGTGAGTGGGTTCCCCACCCTGCCTGGTCCCCCCAGGAGTCGGTGCAGGGAGGGAGAACTCCCTCCCACATCACAGCTGCTGCTGCTGCTGCCACTGTCATTGTCACAGCTGAGCTGAGCTGAGCCCCTTCAGAGCCCAGCTGGAGTGAGTAAGAGATGCTCTAAAGCTTTCCATACCCCCAGGACAGAATGGAAAGCAACAGAGGAGGGGAGGGGGCATAAAAAAGGGGAAGGGAATATGCTTCTGAGAATGGAAGTGAAGGGAAGGGATTTTCACTTGCTTTGGGGACTTTAAAAAAGCCCCCAGAGGCTCCTATGATGTGTTCCATTTCAAAAGGGGATGCAGCCTGTCACAGGCTGGCTAGGCGCTGTGAGTGTATCAGCCGTGAGGCTGCTGTGTTCGGGATTGAGGAGGCGAGTCGGGAGTGAAGTAAAAGTAAACTTACTTATAGCTTAGCATATAACAGTTAATAGAAAGGTTAATGTGACAAACAGATAGTACAGTAATAAAGAGCTAATAGTGAATGATAACAACAGATAGACAGAATGACAGAGTTCCCATATGGGGTTGGCAATTTATCAGCAGTCCCTCTATGCCAGGTGCGCGCCAAGTTGTTCCAACGAAGTCAGGCGTTCCGGATCAGTGCTGTTCAAGGGGTCACCAGGAAGGTCCCTTGGTCAGGATCTGGTCCTCACTCACACTGGGAGTCTGGGGTCCAGGCTTGGTACAGCGATGGTCCTTCTGTCCTGTCCTTCATGCTGGTCACCTGACATACGTGCTTCTTTATACTTTATCTTATGCTAATCTGTTGGTTTTAGAGCCACTCACAATCTTGCCCTATAGCTGTTACCCTATGGGATCAAAAGGTGTTAGAAATTATCATAAGTGGTTACCGCCCAAACTCGGGTTCACCCAATAAGCAAATTACTTTGAGGTTTGAAATTAACATTACCTGCCTAAGCTCAACTCCTGAGTTTTTTATTCCCTGATTTCCTTAGAATGTGCTGATTATATTAGGTGGTCAGATCTTGTTATGGCTTGACCTTTAAAAAACCTGTTAGATCAGCTAATCTTGTAGCTCTGCTTATTTTGGGGGCTCAGTGGTCCCATGATCAGTGCAAACAGTTAGATTCAACACTTTGGTTAAATTGTGACTGACAAATTCCACTTACAGGTTGCAAACTTACAATCTTTGCATTAGTTAATTTTAACAGCTTAGACAATTACCAGATGCTTCCAAGAGCATATATTTTTTGGTTTAACCCCTCTGGTTCTGGCTACCACAGCAGTCAGCTGCTGCTCCCCTCTGCATCTGCCTCCTCATATAGCACCTAAAATATCCTAAAATATCATGTCACACATATTTGTGATAAAAACTGATAATGTCTGTGACTGTTTTCAAAACTGACTCAAGATAAAATGCTGCCATCTTTTTGTGGTATTTGGACAAATTTATGAATAATCAAGACTATGTCTCAGTTGGAAATATATATACTTGGTACCCAAGATGGTGTCTGTATCCCTCCCAATTTTACAGGTGGTCTAATAAAAGATATCACCCACAAAAATCCTTGGCTCATCATGTGTCTCAGTTAGTTTTTGCAGATAAATCTCCATGAATTGCTATGGCTTTGCAAACTCTATTTTACACAGCCATGGCAAGTAGAACATAGCAAAGTACTACGCAGCAAAAGTAGCACCAGGGTAAATTTTCAAAAGTGCTTAACTCTCTTTGCTTAGCAGCTGAACTACTGTCAAAAGCCTCGAAGTGATTTCAAATGAGGCTTAGGTGCCTAATCATTATAAAAGAGTGCCAACATCTAATTTTTCCCCAATACCTATCAATTAAGAGCACCTTATGAAGAAAATTGTAGAACTTGCAGATGGCACCTCAGGATGTTTGCCATTGCCATCTTTGAAGAATAATGCTAGCAATTTGGTGTTTTACTGAACACTGAAAAATCACATAACATAAACTTCAGTACATAATATGTCCTTTATAGTTTTAAAGCTCAAAAATCTGGAGAAAAATGGCAGTCTCAATTTGATTTTTTTGTCCTATATTGCCATTCATGCTCCATAGACAAACTATATTTATTCAGTGTGAATACCCATCAGTGAAATTTAGAATCACATCAGATGATATGCTTAAATACTTGTAATATTCATTGACTTAGATTACTGTGTCACATACTGACTGTATCTGTTGATTTTCAAATCCAATATGCGCATGTGTCTAAAGTTTGTAACATTTTAGTAAAAGCTTAAAGCTTTTGCATGAGTATACACACTGTTTCTGACAAAATGCATAGAGTATCAAAAATCTGTATTACACATTATCATAGCATTCCTAGCATCTTTTTTTAAGCAAAAAATGTTGATACTATTATTGTGAAATCTTTGGTTGTCACTTTGTTTTTGGTTGTTGAGGAATAATAAGAAATTGGTTTTAATTTTAAAATGCCTATTGATTGTTTTGGCTCAAAATTACTTCATTTGTGTCAGTAAGCTATGCACTCACTGAAAAACAAAAACTTGAAGTTTAGGAATCATATGTATTGACAGATTTAACCATCTGTGAAAGGGAAGTCGAATATGATAATTGATAAATATATATATATATATATATATATATATATTCCCTTTGCCATTTTAATATTTTTCTTCCACGCGAGTGACACATTGGAGCTGGAATTCATGTGCTGCCATATTCAACTCAGTGAATGCTGAGTCAGAGAGAGGCTATACAACTGGGTAACTGCTGGTCTAATTGTCATTCTGTCTTCTGTGTTTTGTGAAACTTGTAAAATGTGGATGGGGGGTGAACGATCCATCCAGGGAACTCCCTATATTATCTTCAGTTGTCCGTTAATTTTTATTTGTAAATAATAATAATAATAACAGCAATAATAATAATAATATCTAACGATTTAACAATGGCTTATCCCATCCTCTGAGTGCCATTACCACAGTTAAAATAACAGTTTCATCCATACCATGACAAAAATACCCCAGCCTCCCCATACACCCCATTTTACTATGAGGAGCTTGTTCTCATAAGCCTTAAATGGCAAATAATTTTCTGAGAAAAATTATTATCAAAATAGGCAACCTTTGCCAAATATGCCTCAAAAAAATGTCAACCTTCTCGAATTAATATAGGCTTGAAGTACAAAGACCCTCCACAAAATTACATAGCTGTTGGGCTTTCCTAAAGGGCACAGCCATCTCCCATTATAGAAAGAAAGCAGATTCTGCATCAAGCTAAATTTTGTGGCAAGGGTTGTTGTGGGGCAGCTTGAAAGTTCTACAGGACATTCATCACAATTAAATGTAGAAATGAATAATACATTCAGTACAGTGTCCCTATGTTATTTATTTTGTATTAAATTCCAGTGATATAATTTCATTCTCAAAGTATAGATTTTCATTGTGCTTCATAGGTTTTTCTTGTCAAATATGACTGAATTATGCATTTGTTATGACTGAAGCTTTGGAAAGCTAGGGGTTTTGGTGTTGAAGGGGTAGTTGGATCACTAAAAAAAGGCAAAAATAATTGTGCAATAAGCTCATGCTCAGTGATGATATTAAATTTATCAGCACTGAAATAGTTACCAGCTTTGCTCAGAGGCAGTTCATTCCATCTTCAGTACTATTGTTTCAGGTTGACTGCAGGTTCAAGAAGGCACTGTTGCTTCAGTCTGTATTCAACTCACATTTCAAGAGGTTTCTTTGCAATCATCCTAGTAAAAGAATATTGAAAATAAAACATTTATCTGGTGGAGAGATGGGAAATATGGCTACAAATTCCAGTCCTACATAAATGTGCATCAACAGCAAGTAGTAGGTTGCTAACATCCAGCAAGGCAAGCATAGAAAATTGTCTCCTGTTCATGGCTTTCAGATGATTATCCATCAGTACTAACAATATTGTCTCAAAGCTATCTCCATAGAGATTATGCTAGGGTTTCTGTAGATTGGCTATGGATAGAAATCTCTATAAGTTTATAGGGAGATACCTACTCCACAGGAAAGATCACTTTACTAAAACTAAAATTCTGGCTTCTCAGCGTCACCCAACTGTCCTCTCAATTGTGCAACCTGGCAGGAAGGGGACTACCTGAATGAAGGTGAGCAGGCAAGATGGCTGCCACCCCCCCCAGCCCTTGCCACTGATTGGCTGAAAGGACTGCCTGTCTTGTGCCCCACCCCTCTCCAGCCAATCAGCAACAAGGGGTGGGGCCATATGATGTACAGTCCTTTCCACCAATCAGTGGCATGGGGTGGAGCCATCAGGGCCCTTCAGAGGTGTAGGAGAGGGCCCAGCTATGATAAGCCTGTGAAAATATGCAGCCAGCCCTGCAACCTATCTACAAATCAACCAACTGCCTCCTCAAGTTGGCTAGACCCTTAATTATAGGATAAATTAATAATAGCAGTTTGTTATTACCAGAGACTTTAACTTCTCTAATATGGATTGAATATTTGTAGGGTACAAATATTTCAGGATAAGAGAGCCAATAGAATGCTCTATTAAATGGTAACAGAAGCAATTAGCGGCTATGATTTTTTAAACAATTTTTCTAAGTAGCAAGAACCTATGGAAAATAATCTTAGCCTGTGCAATCATGAGTTGATGAAGTTAAGTCTAAATTACAGAATAAACAAAAATTAGTATATAACTAGGTTTTTGGAGTTCAGAAGGGAAAAGTTAGTGAAATCAAGGGAAGTAAGGTAGATCAATAGGACCAGGGATTTAAATGCAGAAGTCAAACGTACAGTTACTGTTTGGAACTTTCATCCCAAGCAAAGGGAAAAATTGGTGGGGAAGGCTACAGACTTATCTGGATGAACAGTAATTTTAAACAGGATATTAAGAATAAGAATCTACAAAGAATGACAGAAAGTACTTGATCAATCACTGTCACAAGAGCAATCTTCCAGAGGTCAGAAAGTACAGAAATAAAGTGGAAAGAGCTAAAAGCTTATATGAGCTGGACATTGCAAAGAAAATGAAAATGGACAGCAAAAAGTTTATCAGTCACATGAACTTAGGTTGTGAGAGAATCAAGGAAGGGCCCCAGTAACTCTGTTCTAGTTTTGAAAGAACTAGCACCTAAAATAATAACTCCTGTAGGATGCATCTTCAATTAATCTGTCAATCTGGGGAGAGATTATTCAGGAGCAAACATAGGTCAAGTTCTATTGAGCCTCCAAAACACATGTGATATACATTGTTGGTAACCTCAAACTTAGGTGACTCCTTCAGGAGGTCCAGTCCTATTACACCTCTAAAGCACATAAATTTCTGTTCCTTAATTCACCCCCTACATCCAAACATACTGTAACCAGCAGTGGTGAGATAACTACATCTTCCATGTGGAGAACGTGGAGCACATTGTCTGGATACCTACAGAGAAAAATCCCACTCTGTATGCTGCTCTTCTGCCCATGGAAGTTGCTTCTTCCACTGTATGAACAGAAGCACTTATGGACTCCATAGTTCACCTCTGTACTAGTGTTAGGGTGATGTGGTAGCTAGGATGGTCCAGGAAAAAATGTAAGAGGCAAGGATTTTTGTGGGTGATATCTTTTTATTCGACCAACAGTATAATTCAGAGGGATATAGAAAAGCTTGTTTGTGTCCCTCCCAGACACACAGTTGGTCTAATAATAGATATAACCCATGGTGCACCAATTCTTCAAGCTCCAACTCACTCAGCAGGGAGGTACCCTTGGGAATCCAATGCATCCATATTAGATGCCTAGCAGGATAGAAGGGCAGTCTACTCAACTATTATCCCAATATCTTAGTGATTAGGGCATTTTCCCTAATTTATTTGTTTGAAAACTTCCCAGTATGCTGCCCTAGCCACCAGTGGACTAGTCAGGGCTGAGGGCACCAACCACCTATTTTATTAAAGCTGAATAATCAGGGAGCCAGAGGCCAGCAACCAAGAGAGAGTTCTGTGGCATGGCTATCTACTGCAAAACAAATAGTTCTGGCATCTGGGATCAGAACCTAAATCCTCCTCTTTGCAGCTATGTGCCTTATGCTATAGGGTCTTGTTCTTTTGTACTGGCTCTTAGAACTGTGTGTTCATTTTGCATGACATTTGTTGGATAAAATGGATACTATCCATTAACCAATTCTTCACCTCCGTTTTCTTGTGCAGGGACCGGGACTTCCCTGCTGTGATAGAAGCTGGACGCGAGGGGATCCCCTTCAGACCTCAGGTTGGGGAGGACCGGGTTAGAGAGCTTCTGGAGGGGCTGGACGCGTTCAAGTCAGCGGGTCCGGATGCTCTCCACCCCAGGGTGCTGAGGGGCTAGCTGGGGTTATTGCAGGGCCCCTGGCACGGCTCTACGAGCGATCGTGGTGCTTGGGCCAGGTGCCAGACGATTGGAAGGTAGCTAATGTGGTCCCCATCTTCAAGAAAGGGAAAAGGGAGGACCCGGGCAACTATAGGCCCGTCAGTCTTACCTCAATCCTGGGGAAACTCTTTGAGAAGATCATCAAGGAGCACATTTGTGATGGGCCGGCATCAGAAATGATGCTCAGGGGCAATCAGCATGGACTTATTAGGGGGAGATCATGTCAGACCAACCTGATTGCCTTTTATGATCAGGTCACAAAGGCCATGGACGCAGGTGTCGCGGTGGATGTAGTCTTTCTGGACTTCAGCAAGGCCTTTGACACCGTCTCTCACCCCATCCTAATTAATAAACTAGGCGACTGTGGCATAGATGCCTACACAGTCAGATGGATTGCAGATTGGCTGAAGGGTCGCACTCAGAGGGTGGTGGTGGATGGATCATACTCGACTTGGGGGGAGGTGGGTAGTGGAGTCCCCCAGGGCTCGGTCCTGGGGCCTGCGCTGTTCAATTTCTTCATCAGCGATCTTGATGTTGGGGTGGAAAGCAACCTGTTTAAATTCGCTGATGACACCAAAATTTGGGGGGAGGTGAGCACGCTAGCAGGGAGAGAGAGATTGCAGAAGGATCTGGATAGGTTACAGGGGTGGGCAAACAGGAACAGGATGTGTTTCAATACGGACAAGTGCAGGGTGCTGCACTTGGGTAGTAGGAACCAGCAGCACACTTATACGATGGGGAACTCCCTACTTGAGAGCACGGAGGCGGAAAGGGATCTTGGTGTCATTATTGACTCCAAGATGAACATGGGCCGACAATGCGAGGTCATGGTTGGCAGGGCTAACCGGACCTTGTCGTGCATCCACAGGTGCATCTCGAGTAGAGCCAGGGAGGTGATCCTCCCCCTCTATGCGACGCTGGTCAGGCCGCAGCTGGAGTATTGTGTCCAGTTCTGTGCGCCCCATTTCAGGAGGGATGTGGACAACATGGAGAGGGTCCAGAGGAGGGCCACCCGCATGATCCGGGGACAACAGGGCAGACCCTACAGTGAGAGACTGCGGGACCTGAACCTATTCAGCCTCCACAAGAGAAGGCTGAGGGGGGACCTGGTGACTGTCTATAAACTCACTAGGGGGAACCAGGAGGGTTTGGGGGAGACGCTGTTTCCCCTAGCCCCCGCTGGCATAACAAGGAGCAATGGGCACAAGTTGATGGAGAGGAGGTACAGATTGGACATCCGAAAAAACTACTTCACAGTTAGGGCGGCTAGGAGCTGGAACCAACTTCCAAGGGAAGTGGTGCTGGCCCCTACCCTGGGGATCTTTAAGAAGAGGCTGGATACCTACCTGGCTGGACTCATTTGAGTCCCGTTTTTTGTTTAGGGTTCTTTTGTTGTTCTCCCGCCCTGGCGGGGGGTCAGGCTAGAAGATCTATTAGGTCCCTTCCGACCCTAAAACTATGAAACTATGAAACTATCATGAGCATCAGGGACCAGAAGGGATGTCTCCTTCCCCTTACTTCTTAGATAAAGGCAATACGATGAACCTAATTTTTTTTATTTAAACAAATAATTTTATTTTGTGTTTCATGGGAAAATATTAGCTAAGACTATGAAGTTGGGGATGAATACTATAATTCTAAGCTGGATATGGAGCTGGTCCACAGACAGACCAAAATGGGATATTTGACAGAGGAGTTATCTGACTGGAGAAAGGTTACAACTGGTCTATAGATGGTCTGTGGACCCTTCTATTTAATATCTTCAATAGCAAATTGGGTGTGTTGATGAAATTTGAAGGTGACCCACATTTGGGGGTATTGCTAATAGAAAGGAGGATCAGATAAACTTTCATAAATAATTAGATAACCTTGTGGAATGGAGTAATACAAACAGCATGAAATGTAATAGTAGAAAGTGTCAAGTCATGCAGTTAAAGACTAATACCAACTTTTACTCTTTGATGGTATCTCAGATTGGAGGTAAAGGAGGGAAAGTGGAACCTGGATATACTGACTGATTGTAGGGTGACCATGAGCCACAAATAGGGCACAGATGTTTCAATTCAATTAGCCAATAGTGATTCAGTTAGAGTTAGTGTTTTAGTAAAGACAGGGAAGGAGTAGCACCACTGTATAGGTAAGACATCTTACAGACATGTTGCATACTGTTCTTGCTGTCTGTGTTTCAGAAAATGAATTTAAACTATAACAGGGGCACAGAAGATCCACCCGGTTCATAAGTACAAAGGAGAGGAGATTAAAAGGGCTTGAGTTGCTTAGTTTATCAAAAGGGAGGTTGGAAGAGGATACAGTTTCATTTTCTGAAACACAGACAAGAACAGTATGCAACGTGTCTATAAGATGTCTTACGTGTACAGTGGTGCTACTCCTTCCCTGTCTTTACTAAAATACTAATACCAAGAATTTTTGCTCAGTGTTAGGAATTCACCAGATATTCACAACTGAGGAGGAGAGGGACCGAAGTTTACTAGTATATTATAGAATGATCATGGCTGCATCACATTGGCAGCTCATGAAGGCAAATATGCTTCTACAATAAATCAAGCAAAGTATTTCCAATAGAGAATGGGAGGTATTAATCCCATCATATAAGGTATTGGTGAGGCCTCATCTGCAATACTGTGTACAGTTCTGACCACCCACATTCAAGAAAGATTAATTCAATAGAAGAGAAAAGCCAGTAGGATGATCCACTTACTCCCACTATTTTGGAAGTTAATTTCAAAATTTTACTTTGCTAGTGGTTAGAAGCCTTCTTTTAACTCTCTAAATTTGTTTGTGTCCTGTCTGTCTTAATTTGATCATATACCAATATTGTCCTTTAACTTGAGGAGATTTTCCTTCCCTTGTATTTACCTTTGAATGTTTTTATAAGCAACATAAACATCTGTAATAAGTGGGCTTCCTGGATCCAGTCCAATCATTGGCCCACCCACTTGTCTCTGGGCTAACTGACCACCTACTTCACCCGCCACACCTTTGATGATACAATTGAATGATGATAACAAGGTGGAAGGCTACCCATTTACTTGCCCTGATACCAAGGGCCTATGTACATGGCTCCCATACTGTGTTCTATGCCTCACAAATGGCATCCATATTGCTCCAATGCCTCACACTGGGACCCATGCTGCAGAGTCTCATGTGGGACTCTCACTCCCCACTGAAGCTCGCAGTACTGTGCCCTCACACTGGGCAATCCTTCAATCCAATGGACTCCAATCCCCTACCAACTCAGGGCTCCAAGCCCAGCTCAAGACCCTCTCGCCCCCGCCATACTCCCCTACTGGGGCCTCATCCCCTGCCCTACACTGGACCTCAACAATCCCCTTGTATCTAGTTAGGCCTGTGAAAATAGGGAAGTATTCAATTCGGATGTAGATTCAGCTGATTCAGAGGACAGTGATTCGATTCAGAGATTCAAATCACTGTCCCGAATCGGCTTCAGAAGATTCGGCACTGTCAGAGAGATTCGAAGATTCAGCCATAGACTATAATGGGAAATCATTGAAATACCTACAACTTTGTCATTTGCTTGCAGATTTGGATGAAAGCAGCAGGGATGGTAGCCCCTTCTAAAGGCATGAAGCCTGCCAAGTTTCAAGGACAGATGCAGGGGTTTCTGAGAAACTGCACCTCCAGGTGCTGACAAGCAAAACTTGTGACGTGTGACTGTGTGTGTGTGTTAAGGTATAATAGGATGAAAACTACAGACATGTTAGCCCCTGCTGAGGCCATGAAGCCTGCAAGGTTTCAAGGAGATAGGTGCAGGAGTTTCTGGGAAACTGCACCTCAAACTGTTCAAAGCAAAACTCGTGACAGGTGTGACTGTGCGTGTGTTAAGGCACAGTGGGGTGAAAACTGCAGGCATGGTAGCCCCCTGTTCTCACTCTCACAACTCCACTGCAACCGGTAAGCCTCTTAAAGATCTTACAGGGCTGGGCTTTCCCCAGCCAGGACTGTGTGGTGGCTGGAGGTTATCAGGTGCTTCCTGCTCCTATCTGCCTTTCACCAGGGAGGTTTGCAGTCCTGGCATTTCCTGGGGCTGCCGTGCCACCAACAGTCCCACCCAGGCCTCTCTGCCCTGGCAGGGTGCAATTTTAGGTCATGCCCAAGATGAGGTGGGGCCTCCTTCTCCCAGCCCTTATACCCTCAAGTTCTGGGGGTATAAGCCCATAAGTTATAGCCCCAACCCTTATACCTCCAAATTCTTCCTGGCACAGGAGCTCAGCAGAGACATGTTCTTCCCCCACTGGCTGGTAAGAAACTAAACTGCCACCTCCAGCTCTGAGAGCGAGGCATTAAATGGCTGCCCTGTCACATGCATAGCTCCTCATGTGGGCATGAGAGAGGCCTGCCAGGTTTCAGGCAGAGTGGTGCAGGGGTTTCTGTGAAACTGCACCTCAAACTGCCAAAAACAAAACTTGTGTCATTTGTGTGTGTTAAGGGATGTAGGTTGTAGTCATGTTTGTCTAAGGAAATAGCCCAGAGAAGGTTCCTAGAATCAATCTGATATCTTTTATTAGACCAACTGAATAATTGGAGAAATTCTTCTTTGCAAGCTTTTGGGGTTAAAAACCCTTCGTCGGGCTGAGGAAGCATCTAGTTGGTGTGTGTGTGTTCTTCCTGGATAGAAGGAATAGTAAAGAAGCCAGAGGATGGCATGCAATGCAGGCAAGGAAGCCAGTCAGTAAAAATGAAAATGGAGGTGTCAGGTGGTGAGAGACAGGCTGGGGTAGGAAGGAAGGGGGATGTAGCAGGTAAAAGTGGAGAAGTACCTGCTGCTACCTGGGGAGTCAGATGTCCGGCAGGTTGTAGCGTGTCAGAAATCCAATGTCTATATTGAGTCCATGAGTTTCTGTACCTAGGAGGCTGATGAAGTGAAGTTAATAGGCATGTCTGTGAAAAGTGGTTTGTCTATTCAAACAAGCACTGAACCTCACTAACCTCACCACCAGAAGCCAACTTCCTACAGCCCAAAGCACACAGAATAGATCCAGACCATGCCATGACAAGACATGCAAAACCTGTCAACATATCCAGTACCCCCAAAAACTGCGCACCAGAATCTGTCCAAGGCAAGAATACCCAACTACCTGTGGAGGCACATTTCTCACAAGAAAACCACTCTGTCTCCAGTCTCTCAGTCCTGATCCTCAAAGGTAATTTACAAACCACTTTTCACAGACGGGCCTATGAACTTCACTTCATCAACCTCCTGGATACAGAAACTCATGGACTCAATATAGACATCAGATTTATGACACACTACAACCTGCCTGACATCTGACTCCCCAGGTACCTCTCTACTTTTACCTACTACATCCCCCTTCCCCCCCACCCCAGCCTGTCTCTCACCCTCTGATGCCTCCATTTCCATTTTCACTGACAGGCTTTCTTGCCCGCATTGCATGCCAGCCTCTGGCTTCTTTACTCTTCCTTCCATCCAGGAAGAGCAGATGCTTCCTCAGCTTGACGAAGAGTTTTAAACCTGAAAGCCCATGCCTTGCAGATGGCATCCCAGGCAGCTAAGCTCACCTGGAGCCTCACGACTCCACTGCAACTAGCAAGAATCAGGTCTCTCAAAGATCTTACAAGTCTGGGCTTTCCCCAGCCAGGACTGTGTATGCATGTGGTGGCTAGAAGTTAAGGTACCTCCTGCCTGACTTTCACCAGGGAGATCCTCAGTCCTGACACTGCCACACTGCCAGCAGTCCCACCAGGCCTCTTGACCCTGGCAGGGTGCAGTTTTAGGTCATGCCAAGGACCTGGGGTCTCCTCCTTCCCCATCACCGCAGCCCATACCTCCAACTTCATCCTGGCACGGGAGCTCAGCAGGGACATGTTCTTCTCCTGCTGGCTGGTGATGCAATGAGTGCTGCTTCCAGCTCTAAGAGTGGGGCATTAAATGGTTAAAAAAAAATGGTAAATAGGTGCAGATGGAATGAGGAGGGTGGCACTCACTCTGTCTTCATCTGGAGCATAGTGAACCCCAGCAGCGGAAGGTTCACCTTGAGGAACACCAGCTGCTCCACCAAACCAGGATCCAGGGAGGTGCAGTGGGGTGTCACAACATCCCCACCAATGCTGAACACTCTCTCTCTTGGAACAGTGGTCAGTGGGCAGGACAGGTGTTCATGGGCAACCTTGGCAAGATCCTGCCACATCTGGCTGCGGGTTGCCTAATAAGCCAAGGGGTCACAGTCCAGCAGCTCCACGTCCTCAGCGAGATAGCCACTGAAGCCCCAACACTACCTGCCCAAAGCTGGGGTCTGGTGCTCCTGGACCCCAACGTTGAAGCCATGCCCTTGGCCCACATTGGCAGCGGCTGGTGTCAGGGTGACTGGCTGGTGCTGGTGCTGGGAGTGCGGGCACTGGAAAGTGGATCCCCCTCTTCCATGTCCCCTTGCCTCTGCCCTTCTGCCTCCCTGATTCTGTTCACCAGCACCTCCGTCCAATGATCAAGGGTGTTGGTGCTGCCAGTGCACATGCTCCTCTCCACCCACAGGTCACACATGCCTGCCAGCATGTGGACCGTACTGGACCACAACAGATCTGGCCATTTTTTGATGCCCTCTTTCAGCCGCTTCACCAGTGCCTACACCTCTGGTGAAAGCAGCTTGTCCCAGCCAGGAACATTGATCCCCTGGAATTTCTCCATTTGGTTCTCAAGTTCCGTCACTACAGGGATCACCTGGCTAAGGCATTGGCAGCGCTGAGGCTCTCGGTGGCCATGAGGAATGGCTTGAGGACCACCAAGATCTGGTATCCCACTTCACTTTATTAAGGGGGTCACTGATCCCAATCTCCCTGAGCAAGGCCATCTCATGGATGGCCTTCTGTTGCTCCAGCAGTCTTTCCAGCATCAGGTATGTGGAGTTCCACTGAGTCTCCACATCTGAATGATTTTGTGCTGTGGGATGCTCAGCTCTGCCTGTTTCTCCCACAGCATCTTGCCCACCTTGATGCTGCAGTGGGAGTAGCCTGCCACCTTCCTGCATTTTGAAATCAGCTGGTGGGAAGTGACAGTGCCATCACCAGAAGCCCTGTCCCCCTCCAAGGCATCCCTGACTATGAGGTGCAGCTTGTGTGCCACGTAGCGGATGCCACCAAAGTTGGCATCACGAACCACCTTGACCATATTGGCCCCATTGTCGGTGACCATGAACCCATGGCTGAGCTCACCCTGCCCAATGAGCCACCCCTGCACCATGAGGTTCATGGCCACCATGATCTCCCTTGCTGTGTGGGACTCATCCATCACCTTGGCTTGAAGGACAGGCCACTGACGGCCTGACTGATCACACCAGTGCCCTGTGAGGGAGAGATAGGCATGATCTCCACCCCACCCCAGCTGCTCCAGATGTCAGAGGTGAAGTGCAAGGCTACTTGCAGCTCTGCCTTGCGCAGCTCCTCCCTTAAGTAGTCCCTGCATGCCTCATACAGAGAGGACACCACCATCCTGCTAAAGGTGGTGCATGCAGGCACTTGGTAGGATAGGCCCATGAGCGCCTTGAGCTGCCTGAAGCCTGGCCACTCAACTAAGGAGAAGGGCTGGCCATCCAGAGCAAGCATCTCCCCAATGATCTGAGTGACGTTGCTTGCCCTTGCAATGTGCCCCCCTTTGTCTGCAGATTTCCCCCACTGGTCCAGGGTGGCCTGCCTCTGCTTAATGGGAATAGAGGCTTTGGAGCAAGAGGGGGACTTCCCTTTGGGAAAGCTCCCACTGGTGCCAGGCTGAGGAGGAACAAGGGCAAGAGGGTGCTGCCTCCTGAGATGCAGCAGCATTGCCGTGGGGGTGAAGTGTTTCACCTCCTTGCCCCATCTGATCTGCCTTCAGCAGTGCTGACAGATAGCATACTTGGGATCATCTGCTGCCTCAAAATGATCCCACACTATACTACCCCTCCCCACCCACCTGCTTCTGGGTTGAGGGTGGGGATCCTGCCTTATGCCCCTTCTCAGCAGGATGAGGCAGAACAACAGGAGGAGCTGACTCAGCTGAGCCACTTGCCTCCACAACCTCAACCTCAACCTCAACCTCAACCTCCTTTGAGGTGCCTTCCAGAGAAGGAGATCTGGCTCTAGGGGAACTTTTAGGGGTGTGGAGCACAAACTCAGATTCTCTCTCATTCCCCAGAATTTCTTTTGCTAGGTCTCTCAGGTCCTCTGCTTCTAGATCCAGCTTCTCCTCTG
The DNA here is from genome assembly GCF_000455745.1 of Alligator sinensis. NCBI lineage: Eukaryota > Metazoa > Chordata > Crocodylia > Alligatoridae > Alligator > Alligator sinensis. The sequence goes on from NW_005842534.1 coordinate 500,533, forward strand.
GCAGTGGGAGGCTCACGCTGGGAGATTAAATTGGGGTGGAAGAGACTGTCATTCTGCTGCTGGTGGCTATTTCTGGTGTTAGGGGAGGTGGTGCAGGTGCAGGGACAGGTACTGCTTCCACCTCCTTGCTCCCACTGGCAGCAGAAGACTCATTGCTGCCAGGAAAGAGGATGTGTCTATGTTTAGGGGCAGGGAGTGAAACTTGCAGCTCTCCCTCTAGCCCCTGTCCCTCCCCTGTCAGAAGACCTGGCACCTGCCTTTCCAGCATGCTTTATATTAATCTTTCCTGTACTGGAAAATATGTCTGTGTGTGTGTGCAGCTGTAATATCTTTTCTTCCCCCTGTATATGTAACTAACTAATATCTTTTCTTCTTCTCTGATTACTGTATGTGTATGTAATGTATGTGCTTTCCTGCACAGTGATGGATCAAACTGCCAGAGAAAACACAGCTTTCCTTTAAAGTGTGTGGGGGAGAAAAATAACAAAACAAATAAGAGGTTTTGGGGGGAAGAATAAGTTCAAAGAAATGTTTTGGATAGAAATAAGAAGATGGATTTTAGGCAAGGGTAATTAGTAAACTGTATCCAATCCTTTCCAAGAACAGAAACTAGCAGGAGACTGACTAGGAAGCCAAGCCAGTCCAGTAGTACCTTTCAGATGCTGTTGCTCAGGCAGAAACAGCTCACAAAAGACAGAAACACTGCAGACAGAGGCTTATATTCTGTTTCTATGTCCCTCCCCCATAGCACTGTGATCAGAAGGGAACTTAAGGAAAGATCACAGTCACTGGCCAGCTACAGATGTCAGTCTTTCCCCCTGGTTCCCCTCCCTCTTCTCAGTTTCTGTTCCCCTAAAAGACTACCATCCAAATCTCTGAGTCTTTTCTGAACCTTTTCCGAATTGATTTGGAGGCTCCAAATTGATTTAGAGGTTTTTTTGGTCTCCCGATTCAATTTGAATTCAGTGATTCAGCCTCCAAATCAAGTCAAATCTTCTCTAAATCGAATTGGTGACCAAAGCTTCACACACCCCTAGACACTCCTTCGGCTTAGGGCCCCACCCCCATGGAGCCTCACACCCAGCTCCTTAATGTAGCCTCAGAGCTCGCAGTGAGTCTGGGAGCTGTCCCAGGTCACTTCCTCACCTGGGGCCCTGCCTCAGGACTCACCATGAGTCTGGGCACCTGCTTTGTTCTTTGGGGTGTGCTCCCCCAGCCTTTTCCCTCCACGGGGTCACCCTTAAGGCAGCGGGGGCTGAGGGCACCCCATATTAGCCCTTCACTGGGGAGGCCCCAGCAAGGTGTAGTTTCAGGTCATGCCTCAGGACCAGGAGTCTTCAGCCATCCCCATAGCTCCTGCCCTTACCTCCAAGATGGTATGAGCAGCATCCCCAGCTGGGTGGTGTCCTCCTGGCTGCTAGCAGCAGACTGCTGGCCTTGTAGATGCAGCTAGGTCTGCTGACTAGCCTTTTTTCTCTTTTTGAAGGGTCTCTACTTGTTCCTGATATCCCTCTTTAGATGGTTGTTCCTCCAAATTGGTCTGGAGTCCTTTTCCTCAAGTTTTTTTTCCTTTATTTTTTTTTTTGGAATACAAACTCTGGATAATTTAAAAAATTTTCACTTAAAGAATTCCAGGCCTACTCCAGATCAAGTCTCTAATGGCTTCATTCCAGTTAACTTCATTTACTAGTTTGCATAGCTAATCAAAATTAATCCTTTTAGGGTGTGTCCAGATGAGCATGTAAGTGAGGATTGCAGTGCCTCAGAGCTATTTGAGGTGCCACAAATTGCACACAGCACACATTCACCTATTTTCTGTGCTGCTAAATTGACGCTAGGAGATCCTGGTTTCAAAAAAACCAACACAAAAAAAAGCAAGGTGGCACAGATGGTAGCAGCCTGCGCTGCCAGAAATGGAGTCTGGCCATCCAGAGCCACATTCTGGCTGCTGGCCAGGCTCCATGTGACAGGATAGGCACTGCTGCTGCCGCAGGAGGCCCCCAGGACCACAGGTAAGGCAGCTGGAGCCAGCACAGGTGCTGGCTCCAGTATCCTCTACCCCACCCGGACCAATTCACTGCTCACCAGAACACATCTGTAGGTGCATGCTTTGGGGCAAAAGTGGCACAAATGTGTGCCACTGCTACTTGTCCCATGGAAAATACATGCGCCTGCACTTACACCCTTGTCTGGATGAGCCCTTAAAATCCAAAACCTTAGTTATAGACATACTTGGGTTTACCCTTCCATTTAAATTAAATTGAATCAACTCAAGATATGGTTATTCTATGACCAAGTCCTCTCTAATGTTCTTGACACAGCTAAGTCTGTAATAGTACCACCTTAAGCTTTTCATTAACTGCATGTTACTTTGAACTAACTTTGAGACACGGGACATCCATAAATTGCATTTTGGGTTGTTTTTATTTTTTAATTATGTTTCCTGATATTAGTAGATTCCACATTTCTTTGTGTTATGTAAGCATTCTTACATCATCAGAATAGGTCATTTTGGACTCTCTTCTTATGTTTCCAAAAAATCAAACGGGTGTAGAATATGTATTAGTATTTTTCATCTTGTACTACATGGGTTTATTACATAACTTACTTAGCATATAGTATTCCTGTCACATGCAATAATTTCATCTCCATAGTTCAGTATTTAGTTGTTGTTGTTGGAGGTACCTCACCTTTTCTCTCTAGCCACTCCTCACATTGTTTAAAGTTAAATCATTTCATATTTCTCATTTAGTTTATACAAATGTATACTTTTTTCTTGCTGTTTTTGTCTTTTCTTTGCCATTCTGCACTTCCAAGCAGACTTTGAAGTGAATCCTTTAGCTGTGACATTAGGAATCACTAAAATTTCTTTTCTTGGGCTTCATTCATTTATGCAATTAATTTTACCTTTCTCATGATCTGTCAAACTTCTTCATCACTGTGTATGTGCCCTATGTAACTAACTACATTTATTCAAAGTGGCATATGATATTGTCCAATTTAAAATTCCTTTTCCTGGCACATTGCAGAACATTATACAATCTTTCATTATGTTATTGATGATTTTCACCACAAGTCAAGTAGATCAGTAATTATTTCCACCCAATCTAAACCCTCAAAGACCTTGAGTAAGATACCTCATGTATTGAGAGATTCTCAAATAATAGTCACCTATGCTGATATCTACCAGAAAGAGCATTTGAGTGTAGAATTTTGCACTTATTCTTTAAGTAAATTTGCTCAAAACCCATGGCATATATCCCATATGGGAAATATTCTTCTATTTTGAAGACTAGAAATAATTGCTTCAGTTAGTTTTATGGAGCAGCTATTTTGTCTGATAGCCTTATTCACTTCTTTTGGATATTCTCCAAGTCCTCTACATATTTAATTTAATTGCTGAGACAATGCTATTAACTAAGTCAATATGTGTCTTTATTTGTTCAGTAGCATTTGATTTCACCATCCAGTCAAGTTCAGTTTTTATATTTTCTCTTACTGCTAATGTAACTTTAAGTGATGCATTTTTGGTGGTGGCGCACACAGATCCATATCAATCTGATGTATTATATCCTTAATGCATTCAAGCCCATTAGACATCTAATCATATTCTTTAAATTCTAGAAGCACTGAAACTCCTTCTTCCATTTCTCTGCCAGGTTCTCTTTCAGACTGAGGAATTCAGGTGACTTCATTTGTTCCATTTTTGCCAAAGATCAGTGTCCTTCTAACTTCATGTAAAGATGAAAAATTATAAACTAGGCAAATTAACCACTGAAACAACATACCTCAGGATGTGTTGGATTTTCTGTCACTTGGAAATTTTAATTAAGGTTGTATGTCTTTCTTTAAAAAGTGGTGTGAGAGTGATGTTGTATCTGTGGTGGTCCAGAAATTATGAGACAAAGAATGCATCTTCTTTATGCAACTTGTCTGCAGCAGTTATTCCCTTCCATAAACATCACAACGTTGCAGGGGAAAGCTCCCAGTAAGTTAGTGTCCTCTGTCACCAACCGGAGAACCTAGCTCTATCCACAAGCAGTGGTGAGGGCTTCTCCTTTAGGGGGCCTCCCAGTATGACAAAATTAGGAATGAGTCCTTCATCTTGCTGCTCCACCAGGAGACAATAGAGTGAGCCTGTAGCTTGTCAAGTAATTTATTTCCATATTTCTAAAGATAGTTGGGAGCTTCCTGTGTTTCATGGCTACTACAGACAGGATGGACCACAGAGTCTAATAGAGGTAAGGATGGGCAGAGCAAAGCCTAGTGTGGTTCTTTCCCCACTATTCCAGAAAAAAACTTTTGACATTACACAATTTGAGATTATCTAAAATGATCCTCTGTTGTGTACTTTCCTATGTTCTGGCCTAAGATAAAAAGTGGGGATCCTGACTAAGGCATCTATCATGCAGTCCCTTTAACCACATGATAGATAAATTGAGCAAATACTTGAAGGGCATACTGATGAAAAAGAAACAGTCTTGTACTTTTAAAAAAATGTAAAAAGCATTAAGGCAGAAAAGTGGAAGCATTCAACATGTGGAGTCCCTATTTTTACGGATGCACATGTTACCTTATATCTTTCCATTTGGACGTGTGTGTCATCTATCACACAGTCTCTAAGTACAAGAATTCATATCATTTCTCAAGTAGTACAATATAAGATCAGACAGTAACAACCTTAGGTACATGCTTGTTATCTTGTAGTTATGTGTACTACTCTGTGACTTCAACACGAACAGGGTTCTATGAACCTCACTTCTATACAGGATGCACAAGCAAGGCAGCAAGGACTCTTGTAGGTATTTCTGCCTCCTTCGGTCTTCACTAAGCAAAAAAAAAATATGGATGGTGTTATTGCAGTCCTTAAAAACAGCATGTGAAAGCTTGTGCTTCATTCACTATTTTTGTAATAAGCATTACTTTGTCTGAGGCATGGGCTCCTGATGTTTCCTGCCTCACTGACAATGTTGAAATGAAATTTCAGCTGAAGTAGAATGAGAGGTCCAGACTGTTGCTCAACAATTTAGTACTGATAGGAGCAAGAACAGAACTAGATTCAGGTTTTGGATTAGTTATCCCCACAAAGCCCCTAGGCAGAGACATTAATAACACATCTCTGGAAATAGGTACATTCTCTGATTATACTGTTACAATTAAGGACTTGGATTAGGACTAATATGGAAGAAAATGGGAGCAAAAGAGAGAAGTAGAGGGCAATCAGGAATAGAGCCAGTATATCACCTAACATGAGGTACTCCATCTTAAAATACTTCAAAACTCTTTGGAAATGCTAGCATCAATTATAATGGAGCATGCTATAGGCCTAAGTACAATTGACTGGGGAGAAATTTACTTAAAATATTGCATTTTCCCTTAAAACACATGTAATTAGGGTCAAACATATATAAACAGCAAAAATGTCAAAATTAATTAAAGCTCCTGTGGTGGGCTCCTAAACCTCAGTATCCCAAGGATCTTTTGCTTTGTGAAATGAGGTTTCTACTCAAATGTTTAACTTGTATAGCTCCCTCTGGTTCATTCTGAGCTCCTGTATTCCTGGTTTTTATTTTATAGAACTGGTTGGAAGCTGGGATTCCCATTCCATGGGCAATTCTGAATTTCTTTTAATGTCATTTCTAAAGTGGAAGGAAAATTAGAATTTGAGAATTTCACATGGAAGAGAAATTTTGAAATGTTTTTCTCAAAGAGTCAAAACCTTAGTTCACTTTGGCCTTGTTTGACAGTTTCCTAGACTTTTCAAGCTCCTTGAAGTCCCAGCAGTCTACCAGGCAGACGTCAGATCACTCCTAGGGCTACTGGGCTGCTGTTGAGGCTAGGACAGCCAGCTCTGGGACAGTGCATCCAGCTGGTTTTGAAAGAGCCAGGAGCCTGGAAGACCAGGCTGCCAAAGACTTGAACAGGTGAACTGGCAGGAAACCAAATAGGTTTTGCAGTCTGCCTGGTTGTCATCAGCATTTCATCAAAACTGACATGTTCCTAGGGAACACATTTCCATTTTGAAAAATTGGCATTTTCCACCAGAACATTCCTTTAGAAAATCTCCAATTAGTTCTAGTGTTTTCTTTTTGTTGAATGCGCATAGACTGGATACAGTTGTGAGAAGTGATATCCAAACCTTCTCATGAATGCCTTACCTGCATGGTTATTTTGCAAAAGCCCACAGAATGAGTAAATCCTAATTGTTAAATGAATGACACAGGCTGGCAGCTTTTCCTGATATTTTCCTGAGGAAATGCCAGATGCTACTGTTGAAACTGCATATCCTTGGAAAATGCAGTACCCATGCTGGACACCAGATAGAGCTTCCTTGGCCGGTGCTTTTTTTGATCTTGTCTCAAACTGCTGCTGTTGAATTGTGTGAAGTGTCAAGTGTATGTTATTTGGTGCTAGTGTGTCCAAACAAACCGTGTAACAGGGAAACTTGGAACAATAATAAAACTGTTATACACAGTGCAACATTTGGCATTCAGTCAGTCAAATGTCTCCCCATCTGTAATATTAGTATTAATAATCATAGTAATCCCTAGTTCTTGTATATTACTTTTCATCTGGAGATTTCCGGGCACCCAGCAGAAGAAGGTAAATATAATTGTCGCAGTTTTGCCAGGAGGAAAACTGAAACAGGGTCGTGTAGAGACTTGTCTAAGGAGAAAGCCTAAATTTTCCAATCATGACAGTGTTTTATCCACTGGACCATGCCATCTCCTTTACTGTAGATTAGGAATAGTTCTGTTGTACCACATACCCTTTCTCTCTGACTAATGAGTAAGGCTATTTAAAAAATGTCTTGTCACAGATGGCTAAGATGTAAAAAATGTTCACAAATATTTGTTCATATTTTAAACAGCAGTGTGAATGTGTGGGCACTTCCAGTGTGTGTTTTCCACAAATATTCTAGCAGATGAATTTATTGGCAAGAATATTTGCTGAAGCAGCCAGTTTTAATCTAATTTGCAGAATGTCCACAGAAAAAAAATGTTGAATATATGTTCATGAATATTTGCAATTTTAGCAGTACCAAATAAATCCACTGAATGTCCACTCAAAACAGCTTGCATTTCAAATATCAAATACTGTTAGTAAGATGCTCACAAATAAACTACAGACTAAGAATTATCCACAGAGATTATTTATCAGATAATTTCAAAATAATGGTTACATTTGTGAGTGGTGCTGTCTGTGGACAAATTTGTAAAGAGAAAAAGACAAAATTCAACAATTAAATTACAAATTATTTTCTTAGATCTGCTACTAAGGAAGACATATTTGGTTGTTTATATTCAGTTGTTTATACTTAAACATGTCTTTTATCACCTGATGACTTCTTCAGCCAATCCAAGTACAGAAATTTCCACAAATCTCATTATAAGATTTGTACAACATTTCTCAAATCTGATCAGTTAAGATCATGGCTTCTCAGTAAGGGGGTTATGGACAAGCCCATGGGCTTTATAATCATCTTCCTTTCTTTTATACCTCATTGAGAAAGAGATATCCATGCCTTTTTTTCCTGTTGTAATATGTAGCCATAGTTGGGAGTGAGATGAGAACCACACGGGGTTAAACAATTTTCTAGCTCAGTGAACGCAATATAAACCTCATTGTGTTTATCCAGTTTATTCCTTCCTTTTTTTTTTTTTTTTTTAATGAAGTCATGGCATATCGTTGCTTATCCAAATGCTTCTAGCAGTTGGTTTCATTATCATAATCTTATTCAAGGGCTGCTGGCTTTCTCTGTTTTGTATACTAAATAATTTGTATAATTTAGTGCTTTTGCTGTTTCCAGCACGTGGTAATAATAAAATACTAATATAAATAAAAATTGGATCAAATTATAACTTCCTGTACACTCATGTGCAGCCCCAGAAAAGTTCTCAATAGGAATCTGAAGTATGATAAATAGCTCTAGTAAAAGTCCCTATGCGTAGTTATAGAAAAAAGTTGTATTTGCTGGCTTGATGTCATCAGAAGTCCATTTTTCATGGATGCTAGGTATGATCATAACAGTGAAATACGAATCTTTCAGAAGTGTGATGTAAAACCCATGTAAGACTACATTTTTATAATCCCTGGATCGTAATGTGTGAACTATCTGAAGTCAACTGCATGATGATTGGCTGAGTAACTGCTAATGTCAATGCAGCACCTCTAGGAATGCATACTTGCCTCTCTGTTTTAAAACCTGATGGACACATACAAATATCTCAATTTTTTAAAATTTTGTTTTGTTCTTTTTTTTTGGAGTCATTTTATCTAACAAATGACATTGGCTGGATAAGAATGTGGACAGCAACAGAAGAGTTATTTAAACTTTAAGGCCCTTTTTCCTATTCAAATCTTGATTCCCTTCCAGAATATAAAATTTAAGAGGTAGAATATGTCCATAGAAGCCTATATTCACTCACCTAAGCACCTCAATGACATCACAGTATCCACAAATTTTATTCACATGCTTCTTATGATGTCACTAGACATGTCTGATATGTCTTTGTAGCTTTTCAGCTCACATGTGATACATTGTGTCCATCACACACATTCATCTCATCATATATAAATATATGAATGTCATGTTTATTTATATGATTGTGAAGATTGTTCCTATTAATTCTCAAGGACATAGTTAAACCACACAAACTATGTGCATAGAAGCTATAGTTTGCCTTCAAGAAAATGTAAATCAGAGCATTTTACAGTTTGTTTGTTTGTTTGTTTTTAAATATATAGACTTTTTACTTTGAATGGCAGGGCAGGATCCTGCCTATTTACTTTTGCTCTGTTCTCCCTCTGTTTTTCTTTTTTTTCCTTGCACATATCTCAGTGCTTAATGATAAGCTTGCCACTTATACAGCAGAAAAAAAGAACGAATGATGAGCAAGATCTTTGTGGGATTCATTTTGGTGTGTTTCATTTTGTAAATCAAGCCTTCCCATGCCTAGTAGCGTATAACACATTCACAGCTCAAAGCCATTATTGTTATCTCATACTCTTTATTGTTATGGTACATTAATACTCTGATATATTTTTAATGTCACAGTTACTGAAACACAAATTTGGATGAATGATTTTCTTCATATAAGCAAGAATGAAATAAAACCCATAAAATTTTATTTACTATAATGTATTTTCCCCTGCACTCAGCATGCTCCACTGATGTACTTTTTGCATTAATAAAATTATTTCAGTACTCTTTAAGTACCCTTTCAGAGAAATGTTATAATGTAAGTTGTCTGATTCTGTTTTAAGTGAAGGAGAAAACCTGGTAGAGGTTGTCTCTTTAAATCAGATCTGCAGTGTTGATGGACCCTCTAGCAGGCATGGTAAGAACCATTCTCACCTCTGCAGCAGGGAGCTTGACCATATAGACTCATACATTCAATCAAAACGTTTTCCCTTTTAATATGCACTGTACCAGTCCTATTCCCATGGTTACAGCTCGTGCTTCTTTGGTTGCTTCCAGTCTGTTGGAAAAGGGAGGCAGCATACATTCCTTGTACAGGAGTTTAAAACCTAATGAAAGCAACCCTGTTGTGATTTGCATTTTAAATGTTTCTTTTTTTTTCTCATTGTACAGAATGCTGTAGCAGTAGCTTCAGTTCATTTGCCACAGTCTGTCTTCTCTCAGTCTTCAGCCTTGCAATCTGTTGATAACTCCACTTGCAAGCTACAGTTTATTGTCTTTCGGAATGGAAAACTCTTTCCTAGCACAGGAAACTCATCAAATCTTGCAGATGACGGGAAACGTAGGACTGTTGCCACACCAGCTGTGTTTGCTAAAATAGGTGAGGAGTTGTTATGCATTATATCCTTTAATCTGAAAGCTACAGTATACTTGGTTATGTAGGGAATGGAGCAGCAGAATATACAGTATGCTGGGAGGCTGCGATCTGTCTGTTTCTTCTGCACAAGTGCTTGGATTTATTCCTCTTCATATGATTTTATGCAAATTCCCTTATAAATCTGTGAAATGTAATCACAAAATAAAAATTTGGGATCACTGTTTACTTATATTATTATTTCAGAAGCTTATATCTCAAACCAAGGTGACTTAGAAAAGAACCTGGTTTTAATCTTTGCAATGAAAATTGCAGTACTAACATCCTAGACACAGATAGGTAGATAAATAAGATTGTGTGGGGTTTTAATGCCCTGTTGCATGTATCTTAATGTTCATCGGTGTACTTTTTGATATGATGGTCCTACAGCAGGTGTTGATAGAGGCTTTTGCCTAAATGTGATGGATCTTATAGGCTAGTGAGTCACTATTTTGATAAATTATTCAGCCAGACAATTTTAATAATTTGATTTGATTCTGAGTAGTGTTCACATTTCTATTAGCATTTTTAAAAATGTTTTAATATGACTTTCAAAGCACAGAATTGTTTTAGCTATTAATCATACAATAAAACTGAGCCCTGTTTGCAGTTATGTGAGTGAATAGCGTAATTTTAGTCATAATTTAAGACTGAAACAACCAATTGAGCTTTATGAAGAATGATTAGATCATTTGGACAATGTAACAAGCTGAAATAGTCATTCAGATTAATTTAAACTGTAGCAAACTTTTCTGGATTTGAATATTATCTATGATTTCAATGTACACAGACAGGAATATGTGGCAACTGCTTTGTTTTCCATAGTTCAGTACATTTGATTCATAGACTCATAGACATTTGTGAAGCTCTGTAGTATTCATCAATAAAGGGTTTTCCAGTCCATTTCCCTGATTCAGTTTGTTGCTTTTGCAGATGGGTGCAGTTTCGGAAACCTCACCAGCCCTCTTACTCTAGGCTTGAGGCACTTTGAACGGGGTATAGACCCTATTGCAGCGTTTTGGGATTTTGACCTTCTAGATGGACATGGAGGCTGGTGGGGAGAAGGGTGCCACATAATTAGCTCTTCAGGCAATATTACAACCATTCAGAGTACACACTTCAGTAACTTTGCAGTGCTAATGGTGAGTATATGACTTAGAAAATATACCTATATATAAATGTTCCTTCTATATATATGTGTATCATCCTTGCTTGACAGTAACTGTAGTTTCTTTTGTCATGATGTTTTATGGAAGCAAGCCTTAAAGACAAGTAAGTTATTTAACAGCTAATAAATGAATTAACCTGATGGTCAGCTCAGTCTAATATTCAGAGACAGGCCCAGTTATAAATGGCATTTAACTCTTTCTTGACAGAAGAAAGTTCCATAAGAGAATGATCAAGATAGAGAGGTTATAATTTGTAAGACAGGGTTTGAGAAATGTATGCTCATTTTTGCCTTTACTTCAGTATATTTCAGTAGGCTGGTCTGCTTTTGTTCCTGCCTTACACTGTGTTGATCATACTAATTAGTTGCAGGCATACTGCAATGTTGAATCATTTAATAAATGGAAGTGAATAGCATCTCATGCTCTTTTAAACGAGGACTTTTTTGTCTTTGTTGTTGTTCTGCGAGTTTTAGTTTGTATACTGATGATGTTAGCCTTTTTGCTAAATTGCTATTCATGGAGAAAAATATTTCTGTGCAGTGCTAACCTATCAGGTTGCCTTGGTCTGTTCTCAGTCACACTTACAGCTCCCATTGCAGTTATTTAACTACCATGCTTCACAGAAAGTTACCTTAATGAAAACAGAAGGTACACGTATGCAATAATTACTGATTTTTTTTTAAATTATTTTTTTGCAAAAGACAGGAGAGCATAGTAAAAAAAGTAAGCTAGCTAGCAAAAAATTATGTTGGTGAAAATTTGTTGCTCTATTAAAAATGGTCATTGTGAACCAATTGCAGGGAGACTAGCCACATGCCTAATACTGAATGATCTCAATACTTGTGCATGATTGCATTGTAGGAGATTCTTGTCTACTTTACTGAAAGGTTTATGTTGAGTAAATAATGTATTGTGAGTATGTGTAAAGGATAGCAAACATAGGCGACAGGAATGGAGAGGACGTGTGCAGAGAATACCAATCTGCTGCTGTCAGATGGAGCCCAGCTGTCAGCCAATCATTGCACAAGGCTGTGACAATGAGTAGTTAAATGCGGATATTATTGTCTACTTTGTAAGAACTGATTTCCCTCAGAGTTACTAGATCATTTTTTTTCTACCCATTTTAGACTGGTTCAGATTTTAGCATCCTGTTCCTGAAGATTAGTTGATCTTAAACATATCTCATCTTTTTACAGCTCAAATGCACTTTTTTTTCCCCTCGGACATTTGTGTGGGTTTTTCCAAGTGGTAAACACAGTTTTGTTCTGAGGGTATTTTTTCTAAATATTTTAAAGAAAACACATGTTCGCTTTGCAGGTACCACGCCCAAAATGGCTGTCTCTTTCTAGAACTGTTTAAGTTCACTTTATGATACTTCACTTTGCTTAGTTATTAAGCAGTAGTTAATAATTTACAAACAATTCATTACAGTTCATTTAAAGAATTCATTTACTTGTTTTGCCCATGGAAATCATGTCCTGATATAAGTATTTCATTTTATATTGTACATTTGAATAAAAGTTGTTTCATATTCACTATATCCTGTGAAGTACAACAGGATTTTTTAGGACCTTTATAGATGATGTCTTTCTCCTAGAGAATGTAGTATTGGGTTTTGTTAATTAAACTTTCCTTTTTTCTATATGCTTCTCTCATTTTTGACCTGTACAAACAAACAAACAAAAAATGTATCTTTCATACTCTACTCACCTTAATTATGGTTACAGCTCCAAAAATGTAATATGGCACCTACTTTTTTGAGAAAAGAGATTAAAAGTGTCTTTATAGCATTCACCCAGATTAATTTTCCCAATCTTTCAGAAAAACTAGGAGACTTTAACATAATTAATTATGTGCATTAATTGCTGTAAAAATAAATATAATTATAAAAGATACATCTCCATAAAAATGGAGATGTATTGGCTTTGAATTAAAATAAGAACTTCTGTTTTTTTCATTGGTCATAGTAGAGTAGGACTGTGGCAACCTTGATCAAACTATGGACCACATAACAACACTCTGCCCTCTATACAAATTTAACGGTGACATTGCAGAAAGACACTCCCTTTCCTCAAGAGCATTAGACTGGTTAACTAACCTTAAACTGGACTTATAATTGTTGCTCCAAGTCAGCCATATACAAGAAGAATAAAAAGTAGAGTAGAGAGTAGTAAAGACTCTTATTATTATACTTAGCTATTAAGTTATAAACCATTTAAAATATCTGTCTCTATCCAACACCATCAAACCTGAATAACTACTCTATTTTATTCAGGTAATATTGGTAATAGAAAATTAAAAATAGGTGGCATGTTCAGTAAAATAAAAATTATCCTTTTACATTATAAAACTCTACAATACAACCCTAAATATAAAGAACTATGAAAATTCACAATTGATTACTATGTTGTGGGCTAATGGCAGTAAACTGAAATAATAGGAATTAAGTGAAGTGCAGCAGTAAAGTAACAGAGAACCTGGAGGCTTGCATTGCTATCAGAATAATGTATATCCTGCTGTGAAACAAGATGAAGTAGGTGGCTAAATTAATCCAGCTGTGCATTGTACTACTCATACAGCACATGCTCAGATTCATCATTGCTATTATGTGTTTGACAGGCTGTCATCATTTCTTTTGAATATCTGGAGAGGAATATTGAGTTATTTCTTGCGAGTTTTTATTGTCCATGATACAAAAATATGTTTAAGTCTAGGATTGGCAGAAGTCTTTTTCAGAGAGATAGTTTTAGTATTGTTTTCACTTAAGCTAAGTACAGACATTCAGAAAACCTGAGGCAGAATCGATTTAAGTTGCACGGTTTTCTGGAAGCAGCATAGGTTAGATCGGTAGCGAACAGAACCCACATTTACCCTTTGGTAGTGGGGACACGCAGGCTCCCTGCACTGGCCAAGGCCAGCAGGTTGGAAGTGCTCCTATATGTGTCCCAGTAGGACCCATGGGCTCCCCAGGCTGCCAGAGACTACCAAACACAGCCAAGTGGCCAAGACACCCCTGATTGGCTGCCAGGCATAGGCAAGCACTCCTCCTCCCCCTGCCACATTGTCTGTCAGCCATAGGCATCTATCAGCTGCAGACAGGCAGTGTGGGGAGGGAAGGGGGGCAGCTGTGTCCCTGCACAAACCCCATCAAAAAGCACCCCACAGTGTATGCACAGACCTGACAGTGAGCCCAGGAAAACCTTTGCGAGCAGGTGCAGCCCCATGGAGCCCTACCAGGCTGCTGGGCACAAGCAAACATTTCCTCCGTCCGCTTCACACTGCCTGCCTGCAGCTGACCAATGTCTGTGGGTGATAGATTCATAGATGGTAAGGCTGGAAGGGACCTCAGAAGATCATTGGGTCCAGCCCTCTGCACCAAGCAGGAAAGATAACAGGGGGTCACCAAGGTGACTGTCTAGTCTCCTCTTGAAGATTTCCAGGGTAGGTGATGTACCACCTCTGGAGAGAGCTTATTCCACAGTCTGGACACCCTGACTGTGAAGAAGTTTTTCCTAATGTTGAGCTTGAATCGATCTTCCAGGAGTTTGTGGCCATTACTCCTAGTTTTCCCCTCAGATGCCCTGGTGAACAGTTGCTCACTGAGTCCTTGATGTACTCCCCTAGTGTAGCAGTAAGCTGCTACCAGGTCCCCTCTCAGCCTTCTTTTCCTCAGGCTAAACAGTCCCAGACCCCTCAGCCTTTTCTTGTATGGCTTGCCTTTTAAGACTCTGATTATACAGGTGGCTCTTCTTTAGACTCTCTCAAGCTTGTTCACACCCTTGTTAAAGTGTGGTGCCCAGACCTGGACATGGCGGGGGAGAAGGGAGAATGCTTGCCCATGCCTGGCAGTCCAGTTGGGCTCCAGGAGGCTGTGCCTGCTCGTGAAGGTTCTCCTGGGCTCGGTGTCAGGTCAGTGTGTACCTTTTTTTGGTTTCATGATGGAGTAGGTGCAGGGACACAGACACCTTCCTTCCCCCCCACCCCCATGCCTCCTTGTGGCTGACAGCTGCCCAAAGGCAGGAGATAAGGATGCAGAAAGGGTCTGTGATGGAAAGAGTCTGTGATGACTTGGTTCTGTGACAGCTCAGGGGCAGGTCCCGCTGGGCACTCAGGTGGAGCAGCTGAGAGTGGGACGAGTGCTAGTGCACCTCCCTGCAAGGGGCGGTGGCAAGGAGCTGCAAAGGTACCTGGGATGCCGGCAGCCAGCCTGAATCAGTAGGGGAACTGGTACTGAAGTTTGATGCACCTGTCTAACTAAAATCAATTTAGTTTGAGTGCACATTGATCTAGGTCTACCTTAGACTGGGTTCCACTATTTTTAGACCAGTCTATGTGCACCAAACTTTATATTTGTACTCTCACTTTATTAAAACTAAGGCAAGTAGAAGGAACTTAAGACATGACATCAACATTTTTGCATTGTCTTATTTCCCCTGATAAATTTGTGAAAGGATGGCCTAGTGACTAGAACAGATGTTTGTCTGTTTGTCAGCCTATTGAGGAGTTCTTTACTCACCTCTAATTTGATTTTCTGTCTCAGTTTGGGTAAGTCCCCTTATTCCTCTCTGCCTTACTTTATTTATGTGTGAAATGGGTATAATAATCACCTATCACATGGCTATTCTCTCACAGAGCTACTTCTATTTCTCAGTGTCTGCAAAGCCTTTTGAGATGTTTTTATAAGTGATATATGGACTGAAGTAACCCAAATATACTGATTTATAGTAGCAAATTATGTTATGATTTCTAAAGTTTCAGTACACATAATTACTAAAGTTTATTTTACAATAAGCATGTGCTTTCAGTAGGAACAGATAACTTTGATTTGATCATTGAGGAAATGGTATTCTACTAACATTTTAATTTCTTCAAGAATATATATTTTTTATCACTAGTGTAACTTCCCACAATCTTAGCACAGGCCTAGGAAAAGTATATTCTTCCAGGTGATAAAGTAGCAAACTTTGAAATCCATGATGAAAATAATTAAACCTGTTAGATCATATTTCCTTTGCCTGATCTTTCTTAAAATAGAGTGACAGTTCTGTACCAGGCACCCTTTTCCAAGTCAGATTGCTTTTGTCCATTACAAGTTCCATGTATTTAGTAAATAAATGGAAACGAAGTTCTCCAATTAGCCTAAATTTTATGCTTATAAATTAAGGGACAGTTGATTGATTAATAAATACTGTTAGGAAAGTTTTTTTCTTACTGAAAGGTAAGGATTTTTATGGGTGATGTCCTGTATTGGACCAACTGCATGGTAGGAATAAAGTTAGACGAGTTGAATGCAAGGTATACTTCACTGGGTCCCTGTACATCACCAGTGATGGTCCAGTATCACCCGCAAACATTGTTTCCTCTCATAATTCCTGGACCATTACAGGTACAACGTCACTCCAACTTTTCTTTATCCTAATTTTGAAGATGTAGTGAATGAACATAGTGTATTAAACTTATGATTTCCTATTCTTATCATAGTAAAACAGGTTTAAGCCAATTACCATAGTTCTCTAAAATCTATTTACATTATTGTTGATTTCCTTGCTGAAAATCATTTGATCAGGAGAGTAACCAATGGGCTTCAATTTGGTACATGACAGTAAGAACTGGTTAGGCCAATCTGATAAAAAACAGTATCAGTCTGAACCTTTGTTGCTAACAAAATTTGGAAAAACCCTGAATTAGATGTGCTTGAAGGAATGTGAGTGGGGAGAGGGAGAAGCATGGGTCATTTCTAAAAATTTCCTTCCATTCCTGTACATTTCTACACAACCTTCACATCTCCTGATTCTGATTATCATTGGGAAAAGGGTCACAATACCATAAGGGAAAATACTCCTACAGTATTTTCAGGCTGACTGGAAATAGGAAGTGCCAAAAGTGATGTCCAGTTTTGCAAACATGTAGCTCACAGTTAAGATAAGCTTCCAAATCTCAGGATGCATACCCAAACCAAACTAGATCTCTAAACCTTTTAAAGTTAACTCATAACTCCAGCCATCAGTTTGGAGATGTAGTTAAAAAAGCTGGTAGGACTAGAGTTCTTTAGTCTTGTCCTCAAAGGAAAGAGAGGGCTTTTTTGTATGAGTAAGAAAGCAAAGGAAGTATTTGCTCATCAGCACTTTAAAAAAATGGGCTATTTATTAATGTACATTTAGATTTTCAAAAGTTCCTACCTGAGTATTTAAAAGTACAAGCCCTACTGGCTTTTTGTGCTCTTTTGCTCCCAAGTCACTGAAGCACTCAACGAAATTC
This sequence comes from Alligator sinensis, assembly GCF_000455745.1. Lineage (NCBI taxonomy): Eukaryota > Metazoa > Chordata > Crocodylia > Alligatoridae > Alligator > Alligator sinensis. The sequence goes on from NW_005842534.1 coordinate 517,796, forward strand.
TACTCTTGTAAGCATAACTTTTGGTACCTATTTAAAAAAACTAGGCCAGTTAAGTTTATATTTTTCTTTAGTCATTGTACTTAATCTAATTTAGTATCCTACTAACAACAAAATCTCAGCTTGCCTGTTTAAGTACAAGAATTGCAAACACTTACTGCTTCTTAAGTGTACTACATTTTTTTTTTTAATTTCACATGTATCGGTGGAAGTATATAGGCTCTCGGTGTTGCCCCAGCCTGGTTTGTAGAGCAAACTTTCTCAGTATGCCAGTATTCTTGTTAGGCATCCCTGGGCTATGTATCCTATAGAATATCCTGTATATCCTGTGTGTGTGTGTGTGTGTGTGTGTAGTAGTAGTAGTAGTAGTAGTAGTAGTAGTGTTCTGTCTCTCACACACAGAGGAAGAATACAGTTTCATTATTTACTTCTTTATTATTTTAAATTGACCTCTTGGCCAGCTTTATGAATTTATCTGTTTGAGAAAATGTCTTATATATAATCCTAAGGAAAAGTGGTGAAAGCCCTATTTGTACTGAATTTGTTTAAAAAAAAAGCCAAGATAGGATGAAGTAGATGATGAAATATGTCTTTTCCATTTCCAACATCCATAGGCATGATCTTACTTTGCCTTCCACATTATATAGCCATTTACATCTGCAGTAAATGGGTTTCACACTTTTCCACCAGAGTCAGTGGACATTTCTCATTAATATTTTGCTAGCCCTATAGTTATAGACCACAGTTCCTTTTGAATGTTAAAATTCTTGGTATATTCATTTTTCCCTCAGATATAGCCTGCCAGTTTTCAGTGTTATAATACTTTGAATCCCCTCCAGGAAATAAAATCAAAACCGCCTTGTTTAAATGTAATGTACAATTACACTGCTTTGCATATGGCATGAAAAAAATTAACTTTATCTTCTGCGTTCTGTCTCTCCCCAAGGATTACTCAGGGGAGGTTGACAGATCAATAAGATTTAATTATCATTAAAAAGCAGACAAGATAAATTTATCATGTATCTGTAATGAAATCAGTTTTCAGTGTACAAAACTATTAAAAAGGATAGTCTACAGTGGCAATAATATATTCTTCTACTTAAAGTTTTTACACATAGCAGTTTACCAGTAAAAGATCAGAGAAGATATAAAGATAAAGCTATGAATAGTTTTAAATGGAAATAATTTTAAAAGGCTGATTGTCTATGACTTCTGCAGGCAAAATGGCTGCATTCCTGTAAGACATATGGCATTTACTTTTATGTAAGCACTCAAGTATGAAATGATTTGGTCGAATTCTGCATCTCTGCTATTACACATGATTAAGGGATATGTTAAATGATGCCATGTCAATTAAAAATGATATAATTTATATCTTGACACAACACATTTAGCATTTTATCCCTTCTTGTTCCTAACTCTGTTAAACCAGGGGGCAGGGGGGCGCGGTATGGGTACGCGTGCGTGCGTGCATGTGTGCGCGTGTGTGTGTGTGTGTGTGTATTGCAGAATTATCCAAGATATTTACTTACTGCTCTTTTAAATAATTGCACTCCTTTTATTTTGACAGCTATTACAGCAATTTTACAGACTGCTACCTGCTCTCTTCCACTAGTGGTTGAGGGAAAACAGCTGCAGCTAAGAAAGAGTATGGAGGGGCAATAGAAGCCATGAGGTTTAGTCTTAGTACCTTTCTAACACAGGCATCAAGATTCAAGTAACCCTGAGCCTGAATTGACTTTGAGGAATGGAATGAGATGGGAAAGGGGAAAATGTGGGTAAGCAATAGTAGGACTTGTTGACTGATGTATCCACACAGCAAGAAGTATAGGGGAAATATCCAAAGAGAAAGAGGATATTACTAACATAAAATGTGCCTTGGATAACCTATTCATGTTATCTATCTCTTTTTTTCTGTTATTTACTAATTTTACAAACTACTTGAGGAAGGGACTGTCTTTACTACATCTCTGTACAAAATCTAGCAAAATGAGGCCCCAATTCTTCTGGATCTCTTGGATGCTATTACGCTACACAGATAATAATGGTCAGGACAAGGTATGAACTATATGTCTGTGGAAGGTAAACTAACTATACTTTATGCCCTGACACATGGGTGGTATATATCATAGGAGAGTGGGGCTGGAAGATACCTTGTCATATCATCTAGTTCAGCTCCTTGTTCAAGGCAGGATTGTCCCTGAATAAACCACACCAGCCAAATGCCCAGGGATGGGGATTCTATGACATCTCTAGACAGCCTGTTCCAATGCTTAACCACCTTCATAGTCAGAAAGTTTCTCCTAATATCCAGCCTAAAGTTCCTCTGCTGCAGTTTGAGGCCATTGCTTCTAGTCCCTGTCCCCTATGGCCACAAAGAACAGTCTATCTCCATCCTTTCTATAATCATCCTTCAGGTATTTGAAAACTGTTATTCTCCTCACCCCCATTTGGTCTTCTGTTCTCCAGACAAAATAACCCTAGCGCTTTGTTTTTCCTTATAAATCATGCTTCCCAGGCTTCTAATAATTTTTGTCACTTTCTGCTGAACTCTTGCCAATCTGTCCATATATTTCTTGAAGTATAGGAGCAAAATCTGGACATAGTATTCCATAGTACTCCAGGTGAGACCTCACCAATGCTGAATGGAGTAGAAAACACTTCCTTTGATTTATAGGCAGCATTTGTGTTAATAAAACCCAGTATGCTGTTGGCTCATATTCAGTTTATGGTCCACTGTAACACTCCAGGTCCTTCTCTACAGTACTGTAGTCTAACAAGTCATTTGCCATTCTGTATATACACATGTAGTTATTCCTTCCTAAGTGCAGGACTTTGCACTGTAGGTGCTTATTCATTAGGGTTGTGCAAAGCTTCAGGTGCTGATTTGATATGGAGGAGGTTCGGCCTAATTCAGCAGCTGAATCTCCAAATCTGAATCAAATCAGGAGACGAGTAAAAAGGTCCGAATTGATTTGAAGCTCTCTGAATAGATTTGTAAAAGATTCAGAGAGCTTTGGAGATTTGGGCAGTCCCCGCTTGCTGCCGCAGGGGCTTGTACCTGGACTCCATGCTGGTAAGTAGGGGGCGGGGGAGAGGAGGCTGGAGGAGAAGAAAGGGGACCATGGGGGGCCCCCTGCCAGGCCCCATCCCCTGCAAGCTTCCCCAGCTCCCCTGAGTAACCCCTGGCCCCTGCCCACTCTCCCAGCTCCCCCTCCCCACCCCCCTCCCAATGGCTGCCCTGCCCAGCTTCCGGAACTTAAAAATATATATATATTTTTAAAGCCCCCATGCACTGGCTGCTGCCAAGTGGGGGAAGCCAATCCCCACAGCCCCACACTGCATGGGGGGATCTGTCATGAGCCCCCATCCCCTGCCCACTCTCCCAGGGCCCCCATGGCTGCCCTGCCCGGCCCCAGCTCCCAGTTCTATTTAAAAAAAAAGCCCCCACTCACCAGCTGCTTCAGCAGCCATTGAGGTTTCTGGGGGCTGTGGCAGAGTCCTCCACACAGCGTGGGGCAGTGGGGTGCAGCAGGGATCAACCCCCCACCTGGCAAGAGCCAGTGAGCCTGGGGCTTTTTTTTTTTTTTTAAGAGCCAGGAGCTGGGCTGGGTGGGGCTGGGAAAGTGGGCAGGGGCTGGGGAGCTCATGGAAGAGCCCCTCATGCAGCACGGGGCAGTGTGGGGCAGCAGGGATGGCCCCCCTGCCTG
>NW_005842534.1:521528-533747 GCF_000455745.1 Alligator sinensis
ACAGAGGCCCCCACGCAGTGCAGGGCAGTGGCGGGCAGCGGAGATCGCCACCCCCCTCCTCCCACCTGGCAGCAACCAGTGAGTGCCGGGCTTTTTTATCTGAAGAGTCGGGGGACTGGAGCCAGGTGGGGTGGCCACTGACAGGGCTGGGAGACCAGGTGGAATGGGGCCTGTCCGATTCGGAGAGTCAGCCGATTTGGTGGCAACCATATCTCCGAATCAGATTTGGCCGAATTGATTCAGGACAGTGATTCAAATCACCAAATTGAATTAGTGTCTCCCAAATTGGCTGAAGCCAAATCCAAAGCGAATACTAGCCGCTTTGCACAGGCCTATTATTCATGGATATGTTCAAATATAAAAATGATGGTACCAGAATTTAACTCTTTTGCAAGTGTCAGAAAAATCATCAGGATTTGAGGCTCACTTTTTCATTACAGGAGACCAGTTACTATCTTCATATCAAGTCAGCAAATTAATAGCCTTCTTTACACGGCAAAAATTAGAACTAATAAATCCTACAGTGAATCTTAATACTTTCAATAAATGCTTGTAAATGTTAAACTTAAATTTCATCGAGTCATTCTGTTCCTATTTTCTTTCAAGATTTTTTGGTCATTAATTGCACATGCACCCTAACATCTTCATCCATCTGCAGAAATCCCAGGTTTTATAGGGTGTTTCTGTGCCATCTTTTTTTTCCTCCACTAAATTTTGTAAAAATTGTATAAAATATGTACTCTATCCTATATTAACAGATACTAAGGGCCATTTTTTTTCAAATAAGCCACCCAGGCTGGGGGCAGAAGTTACACATAAACCAGCATAAGTGATCAGAAACAGGTTTAGATCTGTAACACAACAAAGTTCAGTACACATAAACCACTTTCAAAATGGCCAAAAAAGGTTTAAGATAAACCTGGATGGATGTAGTATCAGATTTAACTGATTTAGGTTAAATTGGTTTATTAAACTTCTGTCCAAGATCCCCTCCAGATTCAAGTTAACTCACAGTCCCCCAGCATCCCAGGATATTGTGCACCTCCCCCACACATTCCCCTCCACCCCCACCCCCCATTGCAGGGTTGGCAGGCTGAGTTTGGCCCAAGCTTTCTCCTCCAGCCAAGCAAGGCATGTTCTAGCACCCCCACCTTCTGGCCTGAGCCGCTACAGGCATGTGGCTGCATTTCCAGAATCAAAAGTGAATGTCTGTTCACTTGCTTATTGTTTCAATCTACACAGCTTAAACTAACCTGCAAAGATGGAATTGATTCAGCCTTGAGCTTTTTGACAGTCTGTACTGTCATAAAATTGTGCATTTTATGCACAAATTAGTATGATTGTAAATGGAGGTGGACATATGGAAATTGCAATCTGCATGTGCTCTGGAGTTTTCCTTTTTTTGTGGAAATATAGGAGCACAAACCCATGTGTTACAATGTGTACTAGGAAAACTCTGTATTTTTTAAAATTTGATGCAAAATGGATAAAGAAGTCTCCTCATCTTCCTTTTTCTTTAAAAAAAAAAGGCCTTTCAACTGACCTTACTGCTGATTTGACTTCTATTATTCTCTCTAATAGTCCCCATAATAGTTGTGGCTTTACCGTGTATCTCCAGGTTAGGCATACAACAGGTTGGTTTAGGAATTTAATACGGTTAAATATACCAGTATACATGCTCTGTCAACATTTTTCCTTCTTAGTGCCATTTTGTTTCCAGAGATAACAACACCTACAACAGCCCTACAAAGAACTAACAGATCTACATTTTGTCCTTTATGTTGCTATGCAGCTACTGTTGACATCAACAAAAGCCATACATTCCTGCAGCTGAGAGTGGAGGTTCATGTTTTTATGCAAAGAGTCAAATCAATTGGGCCAGCTGGAATTCTGGTGATTTACAGTATGTGAAGATCTGTCTCAAAGGTTTTGACAGAATTTTCTGAGTTTGCTATCTTGGGTCTACTGCCATGTTTCTGTGTCTTTAAGTAGTCCTTTCAAGGTAGAATATATACATCTTGACATTGTCATTGTAGTTAGACATTTTGTTCACACTATTATAGTAAAAGACAATCACTGATAGTATCAGATGGTAAAGGGATTGCTAATGTCTGCTTCATGTGGTATTTTGCATATTTTTCCTTTTGGGGTTTTGTTTGTTTGTTTTTTAAATTGGGATAGCTTGCATTTGGAAAAAAAGGTTAATTTCCTCCTAAGAAGCACATGCAGACAAGAGAAGAGCAGTTTGATGTAATTGTAAATGAATATGAACTTTATTCAGATAAAGTTATTCACCTTACTTCTCTGCTTCAAAATACAGCATGTGAAAATCCAAAGGACAGATGAAAATGCTGAGAAGTCTTCCATTGAAGTCCTAGATGCTCACACATGTCTAACAAGGCTAATTTCATTTTTCTTCCTTGACAGGAGTTGAAGACAGTGCTGTCCTTCCCCCAGTACCCAGGGGAGTTCCTGCACCCTGTGGTATATGCATGTACCGCAGTTATGCTATTGTGCCTCTTCGCGTCCATTATCACCTACATTGTGCACCACAGGTAAAAATTCAATTTGAAGCACATGGACATTCATGTTAGTGGCTGCCACATTGAACTGAAGACAACCTTGTTTTTCCCTTCTTTTAGCCAAAGTGAAGTGCTTCAGTGAATTTAGTTACTGTCAGCTGCTAAAACCCACAGTATAATGTTGCCAAACAAGAATGTGAAATGGCATTTCACAAATATTTTTTTTTAAGTTTCCACAAAGCATACGTTCTATCATATTTATACTTGGATCTCTGAATGAAAAGGGAACTGAACTTTTCCTTCAAAACATTTGCAGCATGATCCCAGTGCAAGGTCCTCTAACAGTAACTTAGTGAAATGTGTCCTTTTGCACTCCTTTTGAAAAGTACACAACAAATACACGTGCATCTTAGAATACCTACAGAAATGCAAAATGCTATGACTAGAAAGCTGCAAAGCTATGAACCATTACAGTGGCTATGTCCCAAGCTGTAGTTTCTGCTGAGTAGCCGCTCTAAATGGCTTTATGCTGTTCTGAAAGTTCCTTATTTCCTTTATAATGTGACACTGAAAACAAAGCTTTGTGATACGATCTTATATATGGTCTTATATTACTTGATGCTAACTTCAAGTTCTTCAGTAATACCTCTGAAAGAAGTGTTGATATCCAAGAACAAGCTTATGTAAATACGTATGTGTAAAAAATATATTAACATTTCCCGTTTTAAAGTCTGTTTGGTTTTAGAAGTTTGTTTCTATTTACAGTATGTAAATAATGTCTATGTTGCCATTTTAACCATATACAGTAACTAAACATCATTAACAATTTTTATATTGTTAATGATGTTTAGTTACTGTATAGGAGTTGTACTATAGAAGAGGCTAAATATTAAGAGTGTACTTAATGCACTGAATTTTGATTCATATCTTCCATTTAATCCTTCAGAGTTGTCATGTTAAACTACTATATGTCTGACATCACATCCTGCAGTAAGCCATTTATATATATTCCTTTTCATTCAGGACCTGATTCAAAGCCCATTGAAATCAGTAGAAACTTCCCACCCCCATTGACGTCAACGGGATTTAAATCAGGCCCTCTATTCTGTAGGTAGCCTTGTGTTCAGGAATCTGAGGCCTCAGATCTATTAAGCTAAATATATCTTCTCCAAAAGTGTGGTTTTTTGCTATAGACATGTAATTTTTTTAAATGTTAATTTTGAACAGCACAATCCGAATCAGTAGAAAAGGATGGCACATGCTGCTCAACTTCTGCTTCCATACGGCTCTTACTTTTGCTGTTTTTGCTGGTGGAATCAATCGTGTTAAATACCCAATTATATGTCAAGCTGTAAGTATCTTTATTACTTTATTCTTATTTTAAAAAGAGAAGAAGCCTTGAAGCTGTTCATTTCAACATAATGCTGATAGCCTTCTTTCTTATCAAAGATTCTTCTAGGTTCTAGCAAACGTATCCATTGTTAGGAGAAATCATCATATGGTCTGCTAAAGCACAACACTGGACAGCAGGAACTCTGAATTCAGTTTTTGGTTCTGCTGCTGAGCTATTGTGTGAACCTAGGCAAATACATTAACTTTTGTCTTTGTGAAAAAAATATTTCTTTGTGAAAATTAAATGTTTTCTCTGCTCCATGGATGAAGGTGCATAGTTAAAAGCACTTTATTACTGCTGTGGCTAACTATCATTGAAGAAAATGTACGTGTGTGTGTGTAAACCTTTCAGCCTTGTAAAGGAGGCCCCTGGGGCCCAATGTGTGATTACAGAATATATTTTGGGGTAACGTTAATGTTTAAAATATAATTACATCTTTAAGATCAACTCAAAATAGGTAGACAGTGTTATGTCATGCTGACCCAGAGAAGGTTTGGAAAGGAAGTGTGTGCTAGGGAACTTCACTGAGCAAACTCGCATGCAATAGGTGCTATGCAGGTTGTACTGTCCCCATCTCAACATCTTGCTTCATTTTTATGTGGAGATATGCGTTCCCTGAGATGCACAGACAGAGCAGTCCTTATGCTGCCCTGGATACACGCAGTGAGACTTTGACTGGCCCCTATACAGAATATGAAAAGGAGAGGACTGTTTCAGCCTTTCTCCCTTAGTGAAGCTTTATGGCTAGGGACAGACATTCAAAAGCCCAAGCCTGAATTGATTCCATCTTTGCAGGTTAGTTTAGCCTGCAGAGAGTGAATCAGTTTCCAAATGGATAGATGTTCCCTTTCTGCACGTGCCTGCAGTGGCTTAAGCCAGAAGCCCGGGGGCACTAGAGCAGCCCTCCCTTCCACAGGTAGGCTGAACTGAGGCGGGGGCATGGCCAGGCCCCGGCAGCAATCCCGCACCCAAGGCTGCCCGGCCCCGGAGGGGAAGTCTTCTCAGTCCGCCCTGGCCCCCAGCGCTCCGCGCTCAGGAGGAGGGTCCTGTTCCGTGCTGGGGGGCTCCTCATCCTCCCCCTCCCCTGCTTGCGGTGAGGTGGGGAGGGGGGCTCTGTGAGGCTGCCTGGCCCCAGAGGGGGGCGCTTCCCCACACTTGTCGCCCCAGGGCAGGGGGAGGCTCTGTTCCATGCTGGGGGGAACTCTTCCCCCTTCTCATCCTCCCGACAGAGGGTCAGCGGGAGCACGGAGCCCAGCTGGGCAGGGTGTGGGTGTGAGGATGGGGAGTGTAGGGCCCGCGCACACTCCCCCATGGCGTGCCGCCCCCGTGCCTGGCAGTAGCAGCAGGCAGGGAGGTCGTGCCCCGTGCAGGTGCAGGTGCAGCTCCAGCCAGCGCTGCATGCAAAGGAGGGAGCGGAGCCTGCCCCATCGTTGGGGCTCTGGCCCCGCCCCGCCTGCAGCTTCAGCACACACAGTGGGGGAAGCCCCGCACTGGAGCCTGCTGCTTTCCCTCCCCCTGCTGCGCAGGTCCCCGCACTCTGCCGGGGCGGGAGGGAGCTCTGCCCCTTGCTCCTGCGTGGCGTCCAGCACGGGGCTTCCTCTCTGTGCGGAGCTGCAGGCGTGCGGTGTGAGGCCCCTGCAATAGAGGCAGCCAGCACTGTGCTGGGGCGAAGAGCGCAGCCGCGCCAGCCTGCCCAGCCACTTCTTTCCCTGGGGCTCCTGGCTGCGTGCCTGCAGCTCCCCACTCACAGGAGAAAGCCCCGTGCTGGACTCTGAGCAAAGCAGGGGGCAGAGTGCAGGGACTGGCAGAGCAGGGGCAGGGGAAGCAGCAGGCTTCCCCCTCTGCTGGTCTGCACTGAAGAATTCCATTCAGAAAATATCTGTGAACACAACACTGTTCTTATCAAACAGCATTAGCACTGAAACCTGTAATCTGAAGTATGTATTCTCCTTCCCTTCAACAGTTTATGGTCCTGAGACCCAGGTCAGTAGAACAAGCAAATGGATGTTCTCTGTTTGTTACTTTTGGTGGAACTGAGCCTACATAATAAAGCCACATTAATAACATTAGAAGTTCTGTACTCACTTGTAATTAAAAAAATGAACAGAGCTTTATAGTTTGATCATTTAAGGGGATAAAACATTCCCAGTAATAAATCTTCTCTGAGACCAATGGCTCAACTTCCTTTGTTATCTAATTTATAAATGATTCTCTTGGCTTGAGACAACGTCCATTCTTTTAATTACAAATATTATATCTTCATTCACATATTATATTTCAGTTGATAATATTATATCTTCATTCACATATTATATTTCAGTTGATAATATGATCGTATGGTTAAGGGCTTGCAGGCCAAGCCCTATGAGGAGAGACTGCGGCACCTGGACCCCTTCAGCCTCCGCAAGAGAAGGTTGAGAGGCGACCTTGTGGCTGCCTATAAGTTCATCACAGGGGCACAGAAGGGAGTTGGTGAGGTTTTATTCACCAAGGCGCCCCCGGGGGTTACAAGAAATAATGGCCACAAGCTAGCAGAGAGCAGATTTAGACTAGACATTAGGAAGAATTTCTTCACAGTTAGAGTGGCCAAGGTCTGGAATGGGCTCCCAAGGGAGGTGGTGCTCTCCCCTACCCTGGGGGTCTTCAAGAGGAGGTTAGATATGCATCTAGCTGGGGTCATCTGAACCCAGCACTCTTTTCTGCCTATGCAGGGGGTTGACTCTTTCCTGCCTATGCAGGGGGTCAGACTCGATCTATTGAGGTCCCTTCCAACCCTAGCATCTATGAATCTATGATGATTCAGAAAATGTTACTATTACTCTTCTTAGCACTCATAATTTCTCAGCAGGCATACTAAAACACTAGAATATAAACTTCCTTTTTTTTGCATCATATAATATTCTTATTAGGTAAAATTTCATTGAGATACAATAGAATAGCAACCCAGGGAAGGCACAATAAATTATCCATCATACTTTGCATTATTCCTGACTGAGGAAAGCAAACAAAACAGGGAATTCTGTCCATTTTTTATGAAGCATTTATTGTCATTGCATGGGTGATATTAAAATAGTATTTGACCTACTGTTAGTATAGTTTGTACTTATTGTGTAAGTGTGTTTTTAAATGAAATCTACTTTAATAGAGTGGTAAAATATTTTGGATCTTTGTAATGTGCCAGTGAAGATTTTTAAGACTAGACTTACTAATGCATTCACTGGAAGTTACTATATTTACCCAAATCCAAGACAACTCTGAATTTAAGATGACTCCCCAATAATTAGGTTCTATACATAGTGGAAAAGCAGTAGCAGGGAGGCAGGTAGTGGGGAAGCAGGCAGTGAGGCGGTAGAAAGGGGTAGGCAATGGGGATGTGGTAAGAGGGCACGTGTTGTTAGGGTTCAAACAGGCTGCCCCTTGCCTCCCACTTTATCCCCTGCCACCTGTCCCCTCCACCCCTTTCTCCTTTCTGTCCCCCCCATTGCTGCCCCCCTGCTGCTGCCCTGTTCTATGCTTGCACCTCTAGCACACGCAATCCCCTTTGTGCCTTCTTCCCCCTGCAGCCTCTGTTCCCCCTCCACCTCTCCCCTCCCAGCACTTATCTTTCAGCTCCATCAGGGCTCCAGCCCCACGCCTGCCCAGTTGCTCTGGCTCCAGTCTGGTCCAGTAGCAGTGGCAGTAGCTCCAACCTGAGCTCTGGGGCCCAGATATATTTGTACATGACTTTCAACAACATCCATAAAGATTATGAGCTTCTTTAATGCAGCAAATGCATTTAAGGATGTCTGTTATATGACATTATTTTATATGACACAGTTGAATATTTAATTATTCTGAGACAAATATCTCTTAATATCTAGTCAATTGCATAGTAATTAATCTCTGAGTTGCAGCAAATCTAAACATCATTTATCATTTTCTTTATCCATAGTTAGCAATTCAAGGTAGAGGATTAGTTTGTAGGGCAGCCATGGCCATGCAATTATATAATCACAAATGACCATCTGTTCTTATAATCATTGTCTGGTTATTTACCTTCCAGTTTGCATGGTAACAGTGCACTATTAACAGTGATAATGAAAAATGGATTTAGCTAAATGAGTTAATAATTCTGTTATGAGTGTCTCTAGTGGGTTATGGAATAGAGAAAATCCCACACAATTTACTGATTCGTTTTGATGCACTGGCTGGGGGAGTAGTTAGCTGATTGCACGATTTCACAATGATTACACACTTAATTCATACAACACAATTTTATTTTAAAACTCTTTGCTACGTATATAACACTGCTTAGCTTTAAGAAACACCACAAACATTAAAAACACAATAATTACATATATCAGAAACAATGCTCCGAATGCACTTCCTTCCCAAACAATGCTATAAGAATTAGTGTTACAAAAACAACTACAATTACAACTAAAAGTTAAATTTGAATCAATACTATTATTTTTCATAATATACTTACAATCCTAGAATTCCGAGAAGCCAAATACCAAAATATTGTTTCATTCCTCAGTAGTACGATTTAATGGGTTGGCCTCAGTAGTATGGTTCAATAGGCTCGCCTCAGTAGTACGGTTCAATAGGCTGGCCTCAGCAATACGATTCAATGAGCTGGGCTCAGCAGTGATAGGACTAAGTCCCCTTCCTTCAGTCCCTTTTGGGTGCTCTGCGGCTTCAGAGTGAACTAAGATTCGTGTTCACGGAGAGGTTGGGTCAGGTGATCAGTCTGGTCCGGGCTACACTTGCGATTCTTCCTTCGTTGTTCTGCAAGTGAAGTCACCTCCAAATTGGGACAGTAAGTTACAGGTTTTTATTGAGTGAGCTGCCATCAGTGGGCTCCTCCTACTCAATTTGTCATAACTCCCAAATTTGGGCTCGGATCTTACTCAACAGATTCTTTTGTTGAGCATTTTAAATTACTCTTGGGGAGACTTCTTCCATATCACTGTAAATACCTTTTTTTTTACCAGTTTGGTTAAAAGGCCCTAGGCTTTGTCTCGGAACTCAGGATATTTGCTTTCTTTGTAAAAGACTTCTAAAGATACAATTTAAATTAAGGCTTCAAGTGAAGTCAGGACATTTTACACGTAGCCCCAAAACAATGAGCTAGATAAGGAGATAAATCCTATCTTCTTCCTGAAACTGGCTAATGGGCAACCTTTACAAACATTCAAACTATTTCATTCAATATGACAATGAGTAATACATAAACTACAGGAATTTTTTAATAAAACACATTATCTACGGTAGTTATTGCTTGTCATGGTATTATGCCAAATCCTGGGCTGCTGGACAGCACAGACACATTATGCTGTTGGAGAAATCTAAGCAGAGACCCTGCACACACGTGTTCAGGGCCAGGTGCCTATGGTATATCACCCTCCTCTGCAGCACCAATCCCTGACAGTAGATAACATCTGTACGTCCCAGGCCCAATGTACACTGAATCTCTGATACGAGCTGACTGACAGCAGGAGACACTTCTGCAAAATCCAAGGTGGGGATTTTTCAACTTGTAGCACAGGTTGAACAAATATCCTCTCCCAGAAAATTGCCTCTGCACCTTCCTTGCCTGCTAATGGTACACCTTAAAAGTCACAGAGGGACCCCAGGTAGTACTTATCACTTTTGTGCTAACTCTGTGAGGATTACTGCTAAAGTAGGATTTGAGGGACTAGTGCTGCCAGGCAAACACATGGCTCCTTGCCTTCCCTACACCATGTCCCATGCCTCACAGATGGCATTCTGCTTGTCATGTCTGGTCCACGCCACCCAGCTGGGCAGGCTACTAGCTCCTGCTCATAGCTGGGCCATGTTCAACTGTCATATCTGATTATTGTCCCCAAGTGGGACACACTCTGACTCATGCCCTTCCACTGAGCTGCATTTGGCCATCACATCCAGTTCACTCTATTATCCTATCTGATTCATTCTATTGTCCTATGCATTTTGCTCTATTATCATATCTGGCTCATGCTCCAACCAGGCCACCTTCTAACTCATATCCTCAACTAGGCCAAACTCCTTCACTCAGGCCACTCAATTCCTCTTGGGCCTATTAACTTAACTCAGGGCTCACAACCCTATTCAGGCCTTCTCCCCTTCATGAAGACGTGTCTCTGATGTTCTCAGGCCTTCTCCCCTTCACATAGATCTGGCTCTGGCTTGCTTAGGCCTCTCTACATCCCCACATCCCGCAAGGACCCAGATGGTCTTCCTTCTTGCCTGTCGCTTTTCTGTTATGGTGAGCTCCTTTAGCCTTCCCCTTCCATGGGGTAACCCACAAGGTAGTTGGTGCTGAGGCTTTCTGGTGCCCCATCCTCACCTTTCACTGTGGCATTTCCTGTGGCATTTCTTGGGGGATGCCTTGCCACAGGCAGTCCCACCATACCAACCAACCTGTTGGGTGTGGTTTTTGATCTTACCTAGGACCAACATCAGGCCTACCTGGTCTTACTGCCCTTCCTCATAGGCCTCCCTCCAAGATGCAGCCCCACTCCTGGTGTTTTTAAGCCCTGTTCTCCTGGCCCTAATCCTTACGTGGACCCTTATTGACTAGTACTACTCCTCAGATGACTCTGCCACTCATCGTCACATGAGCTATGATGGCCCTGGCCTCTACCTCTCTGCTGTAGTCCCAATCCAGAGACCTTTGGCTTCCCTGAGGCCCTGGCTCCATTGCCAGGCCAGTTGAGATGCCAGGCTCTCTGCCGCATTGGCCACTTCTGCAGTGGTCTGTTTTACCCTTTTAGCCCAGATGGCCCCACACAGGTCAGTCAAGGTCCTCACAGAGGACCAGTACAATTAGCCATCAACCCTTCTCTATCCTAGGTCCTCCTTCCTGGGCCCTTGTTACAAATTTCTCTTCTCCCTGTGGGGCCAGAGGCCCCTTTAGCTCATATCAGCCCCGCTGTATGGATACACTCCGACCTTGCACATGGTCTCACGTGCTCTGGCCCTAGCTCTCTGGGCCCACTTGATCAACCTCTGTAGGCTGATGACTTTGCCCTTCTCTCTGAACTAGTCCAGTTATGCCTAGGCCTCGGTTTCCTCTACCCCTCTCTCCCAGGGCAAACCTGTTTTCTCCTGAGCTCTGGGAATACAACCCTTGTTCCTTCTAGGCTGACTTAGCTCTTCCCTGTCCTCACTATTCACCCTTTATCCCAGGGCTAGTCTCTGGTCTTCTCCCCAGATACCACCTTCTCAGCCCTTTGCAAGGCTTGTGGACCTCATTCCATGTCCCTAGGAGCCTCCACCTCTCCAGTAGTTCCTACCCTATCCTCCAGTGGTACAGATGGCCCTCAGGAGCTGGTGTCTTCTCCCTAATAAGGGCTGCTACCTCAGCTCCTCCAGTGTTGCAGCCATTTTGTCTCTCAGCCTGGGCTTATGCCCTGTCTCAGCCCAAGATCATGATAGTCAGCTGCCCCTCAGCAGCCATGCAAGGCCTCCCCTAATCCACCTCATCTGTCCGCCTCTGCATCTGCTGACTCCTCAATTGAATCGGCCTCATCTGCTGGGGCTCTGCAGTCTGCCTGGCTCTTTTAAAGTGTCCTGCTACAATGATAATATCCCATATCCTGCCTAAGTATTTTAGCAGAAGGAGAGGGTGAAGAGAGTCTCATTCTTCTTTTTACAAGTATAGCCATTCACATAAATCTGTTATCCCAGTGCAGAGCCTATTTGCATAGTTACATGTGACTCACATGTCTGTCAAGTCATCATAGGTAGGAGCCAAGATTTGGCTCATCTTCTGAAATTCTTGTAACTTGATTGGAACTGAAACAGAAAAACACTGGCCCTTGTTAAACACTACAGTACAGAGCTATCACATTTTCTTTCAAGTAGCATGTAGCTGCAAAGGATGATGCTAGTGTAATACTATTGCAGGGGTGGCCAAATATGGCCTGCAGGCCAGATCTGGCCCATGAGGTCATTCTATCTGGCCCGTGGGGCCCCTAAAAAAATTTAGACAATTAAAATTTATCTGTCCTTAGTTCCTGTCAAAGATGACAGGAACCAAGGGCAGTAGGACCCAGGGGAAGCCCTGGAGAGCTCCTGCAACAGCAGGGCCCTCCCCAGGCCCCACCACCTCCAGCCGGAAGTCCCAGCAAGGGCTTCTGGCCTGGGACTATGTGGCTGCCCCAGCATGGGAAACTCAGGTAAGGGATGGTGGGGGGGAGGGAAGGGCAGGGGATGAGTTGGTGATAAGCACAGGGGAAAAGTGGTCCCTCCCCTGCCCCATGGCCAGTGCTCCCTGCTGCCGCCACCCGCAGTCCTCGCGGGGCTGGCCGCGGGCGG
>NW_005842534.1:533760-536203 GCF_000455745.1 Alligator sinensis
AGCAGCCACAGGCCGCCCCGGGTGGGCTGCGAGTGGCTGCAGCATGGGGCACTGGCCACGGGGCGGGTGAGAGGCCACTTTTCCTGTGCTCAGCACCAGCTTGTAACCCACCCCTGCTGCCAGTCTGGGCTCTGCACCAGCTCCAGGCTCACCCATCCGGGGCTGCACCATGGCAGCAACAGCTGCGGCCCCCCTCTCCCTGCTGGTGTTTGCTGCTGCTGCTGCCCAGCATGCAGCTCCGCCTTCTCCCTGCTGATGCAGCCCAGCCTGGCTCCACAGACCCCTGCCAGCCTGCGCCCTGCTCTGGGCTGCACCAGCGCTGGCCCTGGAACATTGGTCTCAAGATGGTGACTAGGGGGCAGGGCACCTGTCAAGGGGCGGGGCTACCCATCCGGCCCTCGACAGCTTGCCACAACTTGGTAAGCGGCCCTCCGCCTGAAATAATTGCCCACCCCTGAACTATTGTGTTAGTGTACATTTTTAAAGGCCCTACATCATAATTTTTTAACTGCAAGTAGCATCAATGGAAGTTAATGTATATTCTGTAGTCAACACAGCTGCTGTGTCTTTGGTGTCTCTCCAGTCTTTACAACTGAAATTTAAATTCAACCTTGAAACAATGCAGGGCTTGGTGGAAAATTCCCAATGCAAACAGTCTTTTCAAATGGAGTAAACCTGGAGTCACTGTTCAGTGAACCTTTAGCTCCATTGCTCCACTACTTTTCTTTGTGTATAATCTCATTACAACTCTTTCACCCATGTGGAATAAAAACCTGACTTCCTTTCAGTCTCTTCCTGATTAGCTGGCAGGTGTCTTTGAAGAATAATTGAGTTTAACCATTGCTCTTTCAGAGAACTAAGTGTCTCACAATGATTTTAGGGAGAAAGTTAAATATGAGCAATGGCACAAGAACTGCTTGTTACTCTAGGTGACAGATGTACCTTTTTATCCCCTTGAATGTCAACAATATGAACTAAAAAGAACCACTTAGTTTCAGATTTATGGAAACAAATATTGTATCTGCTCTCCAGAAATCTAAATAGTCCTTTAAAACACATGTATCTTTTTCCACTGGAGGCTTCTATGTGCTTCCCTCACCTTATTGCCTAGCTGATACTCTGTGCACAATTTGTTAGAAAAGAAAAAAAAAAAAAGAAAAGGGAAGGGAGTGGGGGTAAAGGATGGTCCAGTTATTGAGGTACTAAGCTCAGACAAGTGGGATTTGATTTCAGTTTCCTGCCTGACTCTAGATTTCCTGTAGAGCCTTAGGTTACCTTGGGCTAGATTCACAGAGCTTTTGAGGTGCTGATTGTTGCCATGTTGAACCTTGTCAATGGTGGAGCTGGAGAGGATGGGGCTCAGCATGAACCATCTGCATCCTACCCACCTGTGTCAGCTCATGTGCTTTAGTTCACCTAGGAAGCTTATCTGGACTTGTCCCTGGTTCCCACACTTAAGTACTCTGTCTCCAGCAGAGTCTAGATGAGTATAGAGCATTTTTAAGTGTGAACTACTGGCTCTAGAGCATGTCAGAACATGAGGTGAAGTGAACTCAAGTTTATGAAAGCTTATCTTCTCTATATAGATTAGTTAGTTAGTCTGTAAGGTGCATGTCTACCCTGCCTTCTGCCTGACTTCACAGACTAACACAGCTAACTACTTCTCTCATGTCAGAACACTCAGGTAGGTGGGACATGTTCAATTCAGTCCTCCCTAAGACCCACTACTGATGTGGTATAGACATTCCTTTAGGGTGTCTGGCTCCCCGAGTGAAATCCACAGCCTTAAGTATGTCCTATAACTTCCATTTACAACACTGAGATTAAGCTATGATTCTGGGCATGTTTTCACAAGACACTTTACAAGAGATTAGAGCAAATTACTGCAGAATAAGTAACACCGTCTATACGTGCAGGTGCTTCCAGCACAGTAATTTGCTCTAATCATAAGTAAATTTACTGCCTTTAAATACAAGTAGCAAATTTACTGATGATTACTCACTGTAGAGAGCCAACCTGGAGCAAACTTTTTCCTGGTCAGCTTGACAGCAGGGGATGGGAGATTGTTCCCTGCCCCTGAGAGCTGCCTGCCCCCACTCTCCAATCATGACCACGGAATGGGGACTGGGGAGATTGTTCCAAGCCACAGCTCCACAATTGCAGAGCAGGGGGTGGGAATAGGCTGGGAACTAGTTCCCAATCCAGCTTTGTGATCATAGAGCTGGACAGGGAACAGGCTCCCCAGCTCCTGCCCCATGATTGCAGAGTGGGAGCTGGGCACTGTCCTAGTCAGGGGCAGGTCAGAGCCCTGCACCCCAATCAAACAAAAAGCTACAGAGGAGGAGCAGTGAACCTCCAGTTAGGCGGGGGCCCACCGACAGTTGCTAGCTGGCCCACTAGTGAATTGGGGCAGGGGGATGGGACCTGCTCGACTGCTAACACT
>NW_005842534.1:536234-587950 GCF_000455745.1 Alligator sinensis
CCCTGCCCCACCTGGGCTCTGGTGGTGGAGCCCATTCTGGCAGTAGACAGCCCTCTGGGGGCAGGGAGCAATCTCAGCTCCTGCCAGGAGACAGCTGTCTCCTGGTCCTGTGCTCCCTTCCAGCCCCTGGTCTAGCACCAAAGGGGAGCCTAGAGCTCCCCCTGGCTGCTGCAGAGGGTCAGTGCCAGGTCAGAGAGGGCAGAAACAGACTGCTGCCAGGAGCAGCAGATTTGATCCCACATCCCTGTACGTGTAGATGACTGCCTGGGTTGGGTTTACTTTAGAGTAAATTTTCATGAATTTACTCTAGAGTAAACGCACCCCAGAGTAAATGCACATGTAGATGCACTCTCTGAATAGAATTCATAGCAGTAAAGAACACTGAGAAAGGAGCAGCCTAAACTGGCTCTTTGAAATGCTGAAGATAGCAGTGCATTTTAAGTCCCATCCTTCTCATGACCATAGGTGCCTAAACTCTGGGCTGCATGGAGGCACTTATGTCAGATCAGGACTCAGGACCTGAAACACCCTGCTTTTGTCTTTTCAGAGAGAGAGCAGGGATTAGTCCTTTATTTTCCCGCCTCTCTCATGCAATAACTCTGTGGTTAGAGTACTCATCTAGAGTTTAGGAGAGCTTGGTTCTCTTCAGCCTGTGGGAGTTCTGACCTATATCTCTCACCTCCTCTGAGGGTGCTCTCAGCAGCTAATGATAAACTATTCTGTGGGGGATAGAGGTACACCTACTCCTCATTTTCAAGCTGGACCATTTTGGAAGAAATAATTCAAGTTTCAATAGGCCAGAAGGAGGGAACAAAAGAGAAAAAGCATAGCTTGCCTATAGTTGGAAGTAGGGAGTCCTACATTCTGTCCCCTGCTCCAAGAACTACTTTTGTATTTTATCCAATGACTCTTTCATATAAAATATATAAGCAGACCTTGGGACTGGGATCAGAACCCAGATATCTCCCTTTCCAACTGCCTGCCCTAGTCACTGGGCTCTTGAATTCTTTTTTTCTGAAGTAGCTTAGCTTCAACATGAAGAGGAGTAGGAGCCCCACCAGCAGTGAACAGCCTATAGCCCTCAGAGGATGAAACAGAACCCAGATCTCCAAAATGCTGGGTGGGTGCTTCAACCACTGAACTACAGCAGAAAGGGAGAATAGCATTGCCTCCTTCTCTAGTTGTTTTTTTTAAAGAGAATGGCCATAATTGCAGTGTGGAAAACTCAATCCTGTGGATATATGTGAGGCATGATCTAACCACAGTGACCAGATTGGGCCCCTCTGAGACTTATGCAGAGGAGTACTTGGTTTGAGGATACTAAGCAGTGTGAGACAGGTGCCAGGCTGCTCATTCTTGTCAAGATAGAGGCATCCTAGGCATGAGCTCAAGCTGAATTTTAAACATTTAAGAAAATGTACTGAAAAAATCTTAGGGCATTATAAACCTTATGTGTCTATGGGGTTGGGTGAGTAAATCTAAACGTAAGTCCGTGGTGTTCCATTGTGACATGCAAGTGCTTCTCTGGATCTGAGCCTGTATGTCCCTAAATTCTCCATCTATAAAATGGCACACACGAATATTTTGAGAATAAATATGATGGGGTTTTTTTTGCAACTCTCAGATAGTATAGTGATGAAAGCCTAATATAAGTACCTAAGGCCCCTATACACATTATGTATATGCCACAATGAAAACATTAATTGCAGCATAAATGGTAAGGGTGCTCCCCCTCCACTGACAAGTAAGAAGGGCCTGACTGGAATCTGATTACAGAATCATAGAAAATTAGGGTTGGAAGGGACCTCGGGAGGTCATCTAGTCCAACCCCCTGCTTAAAGCAGGACCATCCCCAACTAGATCATCCCAGCCACAGCTTTGTCTAGGCAGGTCTTGAAAGCCTCCAAAGATGGAGATTCCACCACCTCTCTGGGTAACCTGTTCCAGTGTTTTACTACCCTTCTAGTGAGAAAAGTCTTCCTAATATCTAACCTAAACTTCCCTTGCTGCAACTTGAGATAGTTGCTCCTTGTTCTGTCATCTGCCACAGCTGAGAAGTTTAGCTCCATCCTCTTTCAAACCTCCCCCCCAGGTAGTTGAAGGCTGCTATTAAGTCCCCTCTCAGTCTCCTCTTCTCTAGACTAAATAAGCCTAGTTCCCTTAGTCTTTCTTCGTAAGTCTTGTCCCTCAGCCCCCCACCCCTCACCATTTTTGTAGCCCTCTGCTGGACTCTCCAATTTGTCTACATCCTTTCTGTAGTGGGGCACCACTACACAGTACTCCAGATGTCACCTCACCAGTGCTGAATAGAGGGGAATAATCACTTCTCTTGACCTACTGGGAACACTCCTACAGATGAAGCCCAGTATGCTGTTAGCCTTCTTGGCAACAAGGGCACACTGCTGGCTCATTGTCAGCTTATTGTGCACTGTAACCCTCACGTCCTTTTCTGCAGAGCTGCTGCCCAGCCAGTCAGCCCCCAGCCTGTACAGGTGCATGGGATTGTTCCATCCTAAGTGCAGGACTTTGCACTTGTCCTTGTTGAAACTCATAAGATTTCTTTTGGCCCAGTCCTCCAATTTGTCTAGGTCCCTCTGAATCCTAGCCTTATCCTCCAGCTTGTCTACTGTTCTCCCCAGCTTGGTGTCATCTGCGAACTTACTGAGGGTGCACTCTATGCCATTTTCCAGGTCACTGATGAAGACATTAAACAAAACTGGCCCCAGGACTGACTCCTGGGGCACTCTACTCAACTGATACTCAGTTAAAAAATTATACTCCCACCATGTACACGTGGCAGCCATGGCAAGAGGTACAGTTGTCAGGATTGCAGATAATATCCATGGAGCTTTTCAGTAAAGATGTGCTAGGGACCTAATACAGATAGATCCATTAGGCTCTTCATTTCACTGAAAGCAAGTTCCTACCTGTACAGGCTTTTAAAATTGTCTTCATGGCCACCTCTAAGTGAATAGAAGTGACTAACTGGAATATGACTGCATTTTTGTAAAAAAGGGATATTGACAAATAACAAAAACAAAAAAGGGCAACTTAAGGCTGCCCAAGGGAGTATTACAGACCAACATGTTATGTAGGTTTATACAAGTATTTATTCTGCTGATCAATAAGAGCCTACTCATTACCATAGCAACTGCAAAATCACATGGCACTTATGTTACCTCTAGAATACCAAACACATTTTAAAGGAGAACATGCATACCGCATGCTCCATACTTATTGCTTTAAAAAATTGCATTTTGCTTTTCAGTAAAATGATGCATGTTTCCAGTAATGCAGTTCCAGCAACACACAGTAGTTGGAAAGGCCATGAGATTATTATGGAAACAAGAATATTATAGTTTTGGCAAATGCACTTATTAAATGACATAAAATTACTGGCTATACCCTAAACAGATGACCCTTATTGGTCTCCTAGTATACAATGGTCCATAGCGGAAAATATTCTCTTTAATAAGCATCTCCATCCTCATTTCCTATTTTTATCCTTTGTTTTATAAAGAAAGGGTTTCTCTCAAAAGTGTGGGTGTTATTTGTGTACTTTGCTGAAATTGAGCTACACTTCTAGTACTGCCATATTTTCACATTTTTGCTATATTTTATGTGTTTGTTACCAATTTGTTTATTTAAAACATTGCTCAAATATATAAATGTACACAAATATATAAATAACCCCATTCAGTAACTTACACCTAACCCTTTCCAACTTTCAGTACCCACCATGACAATTAAACCCTATATCTTGTATCTGAATTTGAGGGAGGGTACCCTTACAAATACTTGGAACTATACCAGTAACAGGTATGACAAATATTTCTATACTAAGGGATACATATTTAAAAACAAAATTCTATCAAATAATCCAGTATTTGGAATGGAAGGTTGGGCATAAAAATGACCAGTAGGGAGGGGAAAGCAAACTGTTTCCATTTGACTTAAATCTAAGTGCCCATCCAACCTACACTTCTGACATATATATTGTGGACTTCTGGAGCTGCCATCATCCTTCAGCTCCAGCAGTCATTCAGGGCCTGAAAATATGCTGTTCACTGCTAAACACAGAAAAAAAAACAGTAGACTTTTTCAGAGGCTTATTATTTTAAGAGATTGCACAACAACTGATGATAGTTTTGGTCTCTCCTTCTTGTTAGCATGTTTTCTCCTATGTAACTAGAAGGACTAAAGATGGGCATGATGTGACGAAAAGTCATGTGGGTAGGATGTAGCATAGATATTGTGTTTTGTACCCCTGTTCAGCTGCTTCCTTGATAATGAAATGGTTGCTATTAACATTTTATTATACTATTTTATTAAACACCCTATTAATTCATTTTGTTGGCGTTATTTGTTGGCATGTCAGTAGGCAATGGAGTGAATTTTATCATGCCTATATGTTATTTGAGCTTCACGCATCAGTGCACACTCACACCAAAGTCATTCCTCCTACTAATGCATTTTATGAAACCTTTGATATAATCCTTTCGAGTAATCATATAATACACTACCAGAGTGCTGTGCTGAAATGTCTGGAACAACATCTTTAACTGGGTCCTTAATATTTTCCTGATTCTTCATCCCATTCCTTCCTACTTAAATTCTTCCCTCCCTCCTGAATCCATAGTAATATTCACTGTGTCTCAGCAAAATCGCTGCAAGCTTCACATAAACTGAACCTAGACAACACTAGCCACTGAACTGGCAACATCTGCCAGCTGATGGTACAAAGTTGTCTCATTCTCTTATTTCTGCTTTTCTAACCCTCAAGTGACAGCCGCTACAAAGATGGTACCCCCTGTCTAATGTGTCAGAACAGTCCAAAAACATTTAGAGGGTCTGTCTCTTAACAAATATTTACTACCTATCTACAAGGATTATGATGCATTATTAAATAGAAACAAAATTCATGGTTCAATTCAATTGTTTTGTTTCAGTTTGAGCAAAAATGGAACTCTAGTTTAGAGAAATCATTGCAATAGATCTGTGTTAGTTTTATTCAGCAATTCTCTGTATTCCTTAAACATCTATATGTTTTCCAATTATAGCAATATTTTACTTGTCACTGCAGAATGTCAGGTTATTGCTTCAAAGGTAACCTCATTTTATATAATCAGATGGAAAATTAGCTAATATAATAGAGCACTGGATATTAGATAAAAGTCCAATTACTGTTTCTATAGTAATGAATAACAATTACTAATGTAACACAGATGTTAGCATCTTAGCATTGTCAGTCTTTTTACTTTTAATGTTATACATAACAGTTTATTGGAAACATCAGAACAACTGTACTAACAGTTTAACATTTTTTGGTTTATTTTTTTCTATGAAGTGCTTTCTGAAGGATGACATTCTTCTTCATCCCTTTTATAATAGCCTAGCTAAGATTGCATGTTCCTTAAAGGACACCTGAAAATAATCTTAGTATGTTTGAAAAGCTGGGTTTTGATACTAGGCTATTAACTGGTCAGTTTAGCAGCAATATACTAAAATGTAGTCATGGTAATAGCAAAATAGTGACAAGTCTCCCTGTGGCAGAGCACAGGTTGTGCCTGCAGCTTTAAGGGGTCTGAGCAGGCAGCAAGCAGCCTGCAGGTGGGAGCGGATCCAATCAGGCTGTCACATGTTAGGCAGGAGGTCACCTGATTGCTGGAGAGGCTGGGAGCCTGGGTTTAAGGCTAGGCCCCAAGAGCAGAACTGGCAGTTGCTACAGGGGACTAAAGGAACAATATCATGCAGCCAGAGATCTGCTGCTCCCACAACAGCTTGAAGGGAATGGAGGAGGTCCCTGGTCCTGGGGTATGATCTTAAACTGCACCCTGTTGGGGAGGATGGTGTGGTGGGCTGTCTGTCACAGGGCAGTCTCCAGGAAATGCCACCCCTCTGCCTCCCCAGTGAAAGGCATGTACGGGGTGCTGGAAATCCTCAGCCCCTGCTGCCTTGTGGGTGACCCTGTGGGGGGGAAAGTGTAGGGGAGCACATCCCACCAGAAAAGCACAGGGCCAGGGCTCACTGAGTGGGGCCTGAGGCCCAACAGGTATTAAGCCCAGCATCCCAGTGAAGGACAGTGTAGAAGCCCAGTGAGGGAGTCAGGTGTTAAGGCCCTAGTGAAGGGTAGGGTATTGAAGGCCCAATTAGATGGTATGGAAACAAGCCCGTGAGGGAGGCATGATTCTGAAGTAGGTCTGAGGATGCCTGAGGCCAAGTTTGGACTAGGTGAGGCCTAATGCAGCCCAGCTAAGGGGCCAGGGGAGTATTAGTGGATGTGGATGCCATCTGCGAGGCATGGGACACAATATAAAGAGAAGTTCTGAGCCATGTATTCTGTCTTTGGCATCAGAGCAATTAAATGGGCAGCCTCCCACCTAGGAACATCTTTAGTTACAACAAAGGCATGGCAGGAAAGGCAGGTGGGCGAGCCAACATGTGGACCAGTCCTGGGATGGTCCACTTGTTACACTCCTGCTAACAAAATTTTAAAAATTAAGTAAAACGTCCCACAAACTTAAATTCAGACATGTCATACCATATTCTCAGAAAACAAGTATTTTGTATTCTTGATCTCATAACATCCTACTTAGTATCACAGATATTACCAATTATAATTTAGTCATTGGTTTTAAGTAAGAGATGCCACCTGCTTTTTAAATCATTTTCATTCTCTTGCACTGATTAGAAGTAACCAGAGAGATGCAAAAATGTTGAGGCAATCAAAAATCCAATTCATTTAGAATAAAATAATTCTGTTATATTTGTACATTTGTACAATAGGCTTGCATCATTAAAGTCTTGTGTTATAGCTTATTTGCTGATTTATGTAACTGTCACCCTCTTGTTTTAGGTTGGTGTAGTACTGCATTATTCTACACTCTCCACTATGTTATGGCTTGGAGTAACTGCAAGGAATATTTATAAGCAAGTCACAAAAAAACCACAGCCATGCCCAAACAGTGACCAACCTTCTTACCCAAAACAGCCATTGCTCAGGTATGGACTAATAGCATTTAAAATTCTAAACTGTTAAATGTCTGTTTTGTTTGCTCAATGCTTTTGTGGTGCAAGCTATGGGTAAAACCACTGAAAAACTGAATTTGTAAAAGTTCTGGAGAAATGTATGCTTAAAAAGTGGAAAAAGCTGAAAATGTATAGTAGCATGGCAGTTAATTTCACTTAGAATAGTTTCACATACATAAATTATATCTAGTTCAATTTGTATACATTTTTATGCTGAATTGTACCTCTTTTAAAGCATTATTCAGTGGTTCATAATAAACTTCCCTTTACCCTCATGCTATAGATTTCACTCAGGCTCTTCCTCATTCATGTCAGTCCCTCTCCACACTCCACACCAAAGACCTTTCCCACTTGCGTCACCTGTCAAGATGCTGGATGGAACAGGCCAGCTGGAAAGAATTCTCCCAGGTTTATGGGAGCTATAGAAAGTCCTTACCAGGAGGGCATACTTTCATGAGAATTCAGTTCAAAATAATCATTTTATAGAAACATACCCCAAAGACTGTTTTTACTGGGGACATAAAAGTTGTATTCACAGCTCTTATAGGCTGTGATGTTATGTAATCCTGCTCTATCCTATTAAATTATATAGAAATATGTTCTGTATATATGTTCATAGAAAGATTTGTGTTTTACTATCTAGGCCTCATTGAATGACATTTTTATTCCATTATTAGTTCTTCACCTTTTAGAACACTTTCTTTCCAAAGATGAAATTGATTAGAATTCACATAAAATTTGTACAGTGGAGAAGGGAAGGGTCGTATTGAATGTTAGCCTTGTGCTAGATGTAAACAAGGGAAAATGTTTTCACTGAGAGAGCCTGAGATTGCTAATCTATGATTTACTATACCATTCTTCACAGATGTGAATTTTAGTCATTTAGTTACTAGCTCATGGCAAAATGAATAATTGCCAATTTTCAAATGCTGCAGTGTAGTTATTAAGGTAGAAAATTGTTTCAGGTTACATAGACCCCATGTGCTGAATGTTCTTCAGATTCAAATCATGTTAGAGTTGGAGGAAAACAACAGACAATCAAGTTACAAAAAAGATTACTTTAATTAGATCCCTTGTTGTAACAGTCATGTTGAGAGTCTCAGCCACCAGAAATAAATAGTAGATATTTTAAACTTTGTAAGAGAAATGGTAGGGCTTTTAGCTGTAAAAGAACATGAAAATAATTGTTTAATGGCTAAGTAAAATGATTCTACAGTTAGCTTTCTTATTTCAGGGTGCTATCTGTCCTAGAGACACAACCATTGAAATGTTTAATATGATTCTGTAATGGCTTCAAACTAACAAAGGATCCATTTCATTGCATGTAGAAAATGGGCGTATTATGTTGAAAATTAAAAACTCCTATAAGCAAGGGAATGCCCAAACTCCCAATTAGTAATTGCTGTTCTTTTAGAAGGATATTGATCATTTTTGTGGCCATCTTTATATTTGCAGTTTTTAATAGTTAATTCCAAAGTACCTGTATCCGTAATATTTCCATAAAATCCTTTGAGATATTTAATTTAGTATATTTATTAATAAAAACTTGACTTTCACCAGCTAATGTTACTTTGTTGCACCTGAAATCTGACTAGGTGCCCCACATGTGTGTGCATTAAATGCTATCACAGAAGTAAAGGGTAATATTGTGATCTTGTTGAGACCATTTTATTTGAACATCTATGTTCACAGCCACAGAGGCTGTGTGTGCACAATAAGAGGCTGAGTTAAGGCCCTTTTACATGTCAAGACAATATGTAAAAGGTACGTGATATGGATTGCAAAGGCATTTTTAAAACAAGGGACATGTATAGAAGTGCTTCAGGCGGGGGTGGTGGGGAGGGAAGGTGCTTTAATTAGCATGCTTGTTGAACGAGCTTTAGTTAAAGTATCCCCACCACCATTTTTCAGTGCAGGGATGCTGATACATGTGACACTTGGGTCTGCTGGAGCAAGGTAATTACCATGCTCCTGCAGACCAGCTAATTGAGTCTGCTTCAATGCGCTGTAATTACAGTGCATTGGAGCAGCCTCCCTGCATGCGTATAGGAACCCAAGGTGGTTCACTTGGTTTCAGTAACTCATGTTTATAACCCTAGTTGGCTGCTACTTCTGTTTTTGTTGAATATATCTATTATGTGCATGTGATTAAATATGCGCCATTTATTGCTCTCCTTTCACCATTTCTCATGGTAAGTTGAATGTATAAAGGGATATAGTTAGCTGTCTTAGTCTGAAGTTAGACAAAAGGCAGGTAGATGTGCACTTTATAGACTAAATGGAGAAGTGAGCTGCGTTTGAGATAGCATGTGCCACTCTTTTTCAGTTAGTCTGTAAGGTACAAATCTACCCTGGCTTCTGTCTGAATCTGTTAGATAAGCTCACTTTGCAGTTGCTGTGTGCATGCTGTATTTACTACTATTCCAACTGGTTTGAAAAGTGAATGAAGTACATCAAAACATGCATCTGATTAATTTTAAGTTTCTTGTTAATTCTGTGCCACAGAGTTATTGTCTAATTTCCTCCAGTAGTATCCTCTGGTGAATCACAACAGCTATCTTTGTCTCCTACAACAAGAGTATATTAGGGGGATATAAGTGTTCATCCATATGCAGACCAGAAAGCCAGTCTTCATTGAATTTTGTGCAATGAAATGCGCAATCTTAACACTGCATGATGTCACTCCTGCACATAATTTGATGTGCTTCAGAATTATTAGAGCTATAGATATGTATCTCTCTGTGTGATTTGTAAGATGTGCTAATGCTGACTACTGGTTCACTTGGATTCAGATTTTGTAAACAAAAACACAAGGGACGCAAATGGAGATTCAAGTGGCAAACTCTGCTCAGTCTTTCTCTCCTTCTATTGTCTGCCCCTGGGTTTTGGCACCTGTAGTCATCACAGGGCTACATATGTATGGCATCAGGGTTTGCAAACAGTGTATCTGTGAGCTTCAGATATATTTGTGAGCTTTGGATATATTCCCTTGATGTGCATGGTACATCTTAGAGAAAACTGCAGGAGAAGTTCAATAAGCTCTATTAGAATAATTCCCTTGTGTGTGGGAAGACCAAAATTAGACTACTATAAACTGGGTTAAATGCATCTGAAAATATGGGTAGAAACATATATAATTCTATTTACATGCCATACATTGTATTCAAATATATAGAAAAATTATGCAATTAGAAACTTGCATAATCAGTATTAGTTTAGATTAAATGAGAACACCTGCGGTAATATCCTACCCATAGATGTGATTATATTCAAAACAGCTTTGGTCAGTTTTCTTGTTTATTACTGTAATTGGGCCCTGCTATGGGGGCATTGATATGATTGTGGAAATGTACTGCAAGGTCACTGCAAGAGTATTGGCTTATTTTCTCTGACAGAAAAACACATGCTAGTGACTCCCTGTTGGTCCACCGAAGGAAAGTTTAGTTAATCTTCTGAGCAGGCTGCAAAGCCTATTTTTTTCCTTTATTTTTAAGAGTGCTGAAGAAGTGTGGGCTGAAATAGGTTTATTTAATGGCAGTCCTGTGTGTAGTGAAGTTTTAACTTATGGGATAACTACCAAAAGTGGTGGATTTGCACCTAGAGCTGTAGTTAAATAAATAAATAAATAAATAAAATAGTGCCGGAAACCCCTATTTGCAGTACAAGTATTTGGGTTGCCTTTACTGTAAGGTCTGGGGAAAAATGTGGGAATAATTTGAAAGGAAATGGGTCAGCTGATGACCTCCTCACTCCCTTATTCACATGTTCAGTTAATGCCCCTCAATAAACTCTGGTGCAGTTTGCACCAGTCAGCTGCTCCTGGACTCAGTGTATGAACACGTCTTTCCAGGGCCGGAGCATTTTGAGCTGGGGCAGAATAGCCCTGGCCTGGCAACAGACTCGGGGTGGGGGGGTCAGCCCAAGGCTTTGGGTTGCAGTGTCAGTTGGCAGAGGGGCTGGCTGAGTCACAAGGGAGCCATGTGGCTAGTCAGCAGGTAGGGGCCTGGCCCCCCGCTGCCTGGCCTGACTGGGCATAATTTATACCTTGGTCATCATTTACACATGCATTTAGGCAAAGTTATTTTCACCACTGTAAGATAGTACTGTTCCTGACAGCACTGTCTTACAGCAGCAAAAATTAGTTTGCTGCAGTGTAATAGCGTTGCACGTGTAGACTGTGACACTTTACACCACAGCAAATTAGTCTACTGTGCAGTTAAACACGTTAGGTACATCCTGTCTATCTCATAGGAGGCTAATACTGTAAGGGACAGTGAATGAGGCCATGGTCTTTGGGGTGCTTCATCTCCTGCTTTATACAATGTACAAAATGTATGTGCGCAAAATGCATATCTTCCAGAGTGCTCATTGAATGCAATGGGGCTTCTCAGGAATGTTTAATTCATTGCATTCCTCAGTAAAGTTGACAATATTCAGCAATAGTAGCCATTTATGAATGAGCAGCATGTCTTTCCTGATCATGGGCATGATCAGGGGGGCTTACAGGTCTGCAGAGGGGTTGGTGGGTCCACAGAGGAAGGGTAGTGGTTGCCAGTCAGGTAAGGGTTCTGGGAGTTAAAAAAAGCCCAGTCAGGGTCAGGGGGTGGAAAAGGAGCAGCCCTGGAGGTGAGGTGAGCATCTGGGCTTTCCCAGCCCCAGGGCTACATGAGAACATGTGTAGGCATTTGGGAAAATGGGTTAACCCTTTCTTAGAATCATAGAATCAGAGGACTGGAAGGGACCTGCAAGATCATCAAATCCAGTCCCCTGCCATGGACAGGAAGTTAGCTTATATTGGGTTAACCTGATCTTGATCTAAGTAAGTGCACCAACTCAGGTAAACTAACTTACATCAAGCATGCCATTTTGGGGTGATTTAAACCCTCCAAATGCCTGCACAATTAGGCATTTAGATCAACCTTACTCTGGCTAAGTCAGTCTAAATGTAATGCCTATATGTACCCTGACGATGAATATGTGCAATTTTCAGCTGGCCCTAACCCAGATCAATTAATCACTTTTTACTAGTATTCAGAAGCATTTTTCAGTAAGCGCTATCACCTGGAAAGATTTACACTTTTCTGTGGTACCAGTGTAAATATGTTTAACTAATTTTATAATGTAAGAAAAGTTTGTGCGTGTGTGTGTGCATGCACACATGTGCATGTTTGTACACATATGAGATATATTGGCTGACATGAACTACTAAATTGTGCAGTATAACTTTATATTTATTTTCATACATTAACATGAACACAACTGAGTTTAAGTGATGTGGAAAAGATGAAAAAAAAGGATCTTCCCAGTCATTCCATTATCATAGCAAAGGAAATCAACCACAAAACCTACTTAATTTCTAATCAAGGCACTAAATTACAAGTACTGTTAGTGAACCCACACTTAAGATATGCATTAATATGCATCAGTGCTCCTTTAATCTTTTCAAGAATATAATAGTATCTTTAGCGCTCTCAGGTACCCTAATGTCAGTCACTGTTATCCGGCTGCATCCATCCATAATATTCTTAAACTTATCTGTTAAGTTCTCTCACTGTAAAAGAAAAAGACTGGCTAAGCTTCAAGATCTATAAAATCTCTTCCAGCATCCCCTGACATGTAGTAACAGGCCCTTTGCTAAACCTCTAGCCTTTCAGATCAATATTTTTCATACATCTCTAAATGATACCATGTGGTCAGCTCATCTATTTAGCCTTTTGTCCATAGTTGTAGTTATATTTGTTTCAGTGCGAATCAGCGAAGGCACGGTTTGAATACTGACAAACTTCGGCACAGGTAGGTCTAAAATTTCACATTACATGCTAATGCATTTGTCAGATTGCAAAGAGATTCTGGATGAAGGTCAAGTTTTTCACAACTCTTAATGAATAATTAAATGAAGCAATAGAACCCAGTACTGAGTTGCATTAACACGTGTGTCTCTTGCAAATCATGGGATGTGATTCTTCCACTCTATTTGGCACCAGTGAGGCCTCAGCTGGTACTCCTCTGTCCAGTTTTGGGACTCACACTTCAATAAAGATGTGGACAGATTGGAAAGATGAATAGGAGCCTGGGGAGCATGATTTAAGCAGAAAGGCTGAAAGAGCTAGAATGATTTGGTCTGAGAAGAGAAGACTAAGGGAGCAGTGGGGAATGAGCATTTGACAACAGTCTTCAAATACCTAAAGGGTGCTCATAAGGAGGATGGAGATAGATTTTTCTCTGTGACCATGGCCTTGGCCTTAAGCTGCAGCAGAGGAAATTTAGGTTGGAGATTAGAAAGAACTATCTATGAGAATGCTCAAGCATTGGAACAGGCTACCTAGAGAAGTTGTGAAATCTCCATCCAAGGAAATTTTCAAGAGCAAGTTTAACAGGCATTTGGCTGGGATGGTTAAATCAGAGATGACTAGATGGCCTTGTAAGGTCTCTTTCCAATCAAATAACTGTTTACTGAAGTTGAGCCATGTGCAATAGTAGTCATAAAAGCACAAAACCTATGGATCTTCTCAGGCCTATTCCCTGTGGCTAGGTGTCCTGAAATTCCCACTTCTATGAGGAGCCAGTCATCTGCTCCTAAATCCATTCATTGTAAATTATGAGCTCTGAAGGTAATGTTCCTGAGCCTGCAGCTTCCTTAGCATCTCTTTTATCAGAAAGGATTGCCAGCCAAAATAATAATGAATGCCAAGGGTCAGACTGGGAGGTGATATAACTGTTGTGTAAATGGCTGCTAATCAGGGGACCTGTCATGGCAGTTGAAAAAGAAGCAATCCAGCCCAATCTAGAGGAGTCCACAATACAAAGCAGAGGAAGGTTGCTACAGAAGTCTGTGCAAAAGCGTGCTTTATATTTTACCTTACTTTTCCTTCTGCATACTTCCTGTTTCACCATTACCATGTAAATTGCACCTGCTCACACATAATTGTATATTCTTGCAGATAGCTGCTCTATACCATCCCTTGTTACCAAACAGTTTGGCTTCTTACAGGATGTTTATGCTACATTACAAAAACACCAGTGTGCAATGTTCCTGTCTCCTAAGTGAAGTACTAAATGTTAAGTATTCTGGTAACAACACATCTGCCGTGTATAAGCATAATCAGCAGTCCTTTAACTTTTCAGGGATCTTATATTTAGTTCTGTGAGGCACAGTAA
This sequence comes from Alligator sinensis, assembly GCF_000455745.1. Classification (NCBI taxonomy): domain Eukaryota; kingdom Metazoa; phylum Chordata; order Crocodylia; family Alligatoridae; genus Alligator; species Alligator sinensis. Next base: position 550,422 of record NW_005842534.1, read on the forward strand.
TGTCCGTCACTATTAGATGGCAGAATCAATCCCTGATGTGCTTCTAGTTGCAGGTTCCTTCAGCAAAAGATTTTGCTAACCTTAAGGTCAGGAAAATTTGCCTTATTGGTTTTTAACACAAATGCATTGCTAATGGGACATTATTTACTATAACAAAGCACTTTTCTGGGAAGAATTTTGCCTTGTGGTGACAAATCCGGTATTAAATGTCTGGAATTTTCATTTTAGTTCCTTTCATTGATATGTGGACTTTGCCAAATAGGTCATGTTATCTTGCCCATGTCCTTGTCTTTAGCCTTTGTCTCTGGTGTGAATCATATGCAGTGGCATAATTCGCACACTAACAAACACAGACAGTGTTATCCCCTTGGCACCAGTGGATCTGAAATGTATGCAGTTAAATTGTAGTGCATTTTTCATTAGAACTGGCTCTTTGGAATTCATATTTCCTAGTGTCAAGGAATGACAGAGAGAGAGGGAGGTCAGTAGAAAAGAATGAGTTATTGCTTGTCATTCTCTATCTTCTGTGTGCTTAAATATTAATTTCTCTAATCCTCCTTCATGAAAGATGATTTTCATCCCACGATGAACATAGTGGTCCTCATCTATAAATCCTTAAGTGCTCCAGGCTTGGTTATCCCAAAGAGTGTCTGTGTTTCCCTTAACAACCATCTTGTTAATAGACATTGAAATAAATGGGGTATCCTACACTGAAAAAGCCCAGAGCAGAATTCTCAAAAGCCATGGCTCAGGCACTCCCCCCCAGAGAACAGTCAGCTGTGAAACACTATCATTAAAAATTAGGATGATCTGATTCTCCCATCTTCAGATTTAAATGGATATGTCTCTTTAAGGAGAGCCTTTTCCCAATCACAATGATGATTAAATAGAGCCCAATAACATTGTTTTCCAGTGAAAAGTCTACTGTGCCTACATTCTAGGGTGATAGTGCTTTATAAATATATTTGCATGAATAATAATTTATTATTATTTGCCCTGGGTTATTGCACAAAGGCTGTTAGTCTAGGCAGCGTGCATAAGACAACATTCAGATAAAGTCAGGTATTTACAGTTTTTATATGCATTTTGTACTTGTTATACACTTCTCTTTTGATGGATAGTTAAACACCCCTTTTGTAATTTCTAGGTGTCACACTGGTGTTCTGCTCCCACTTGGCTCCCCATATGACTTCCACATGGCCAAGTGAATTCTTTTATTTAGAAAACAAATAAGTTTGGGCCATTAACTCAGACTCTGACTTATGTAGAGTTAATCTTCCCCATCCAGACAAGTTTGGTACAGTAGGAAAAGAAGGAATATAACTAATGGTTTTGTTATTAATAAGCATCTTTTTCATTTTAGATATAGAATATCTTAAGTAGTTACACTACAAACATGTCTCCTATTCTCCAATAATTACACTATATATATTTTAGATCATTTTTATATTGTGCTGTAGTTGGTTTAATTCACTCTTGAACAATAGGAAAAGTAGCAATTCTCATGGATTTACAGGCAGGCAGGTACATTACTTGAATACCAGAAGTCTTTAGGAGGACACAGTACATAATAGGCACATTTCAGGCATATTCTCTACCTTTCAGTAACCCTTATAGCTCTTGGCCCAGAGTTAACTTGCCAAAAAGGTCTTTGTCAAACTTGCTGAAATATGGCCTTTAAGATCTTTGGACTAGCAAAAGTTCCATAGATAAAAATTAAGCATGGGAAATGTCATTCTTTACTAGATTAATCAGTACCTACTAAAAAAATATAGAATAGGCTAAAATAGTAAAGTACCGTTTGAACCTATTTGACCGTGTTGTTTATAATTTATCTGTAAAATCTGGTCTCTTGAGTAGTTTCAAGCTTGCTAAAGGCAGTCCCCCCTTTCTCCTTCCTGACCCACATTTTTAGCAGCTTTGAAATACTGGTTATTACCACACTGACTCTAACAAAAATGCTGAGTGTCTCAGAAATTACCCTTTTCACATTTTAAGAAGTTTTGTCAGAGGTACCCAGAACACAGAACAAAGAATTATGTTAATATGACCAGCTCTAAGGAGGGTCAGTATAGCTGGCATTCCTAGCTAGAGTCTTAGGGGACAGATAATCTTGGCAAGAAAAAAAAAAAAAGAACAGAAAGATTATTTAGATCTGTGCTACCTCCAGGGTGAGCCTTAGAGCATTGTTAAGAAATGAGCCTCACCCCCTCACTCTGCAAAGAAGCCAGTGCAAATAATTTAGAGTAGCCCTGAGCAGACCCCTGTTGGGCTTATTTTTTGGTAGTGATCTCATCCTTGCTTCAAGGGGTATAGACACAGTCAAAGAAACCTGATGGTACCAAATAGTAGGCTTTCTAAGTCAATTGATCATGCATGAGAAACATGAAGACAGGATACTAGGAAATGATACTACCTACCTCTAGGTTCCCTTGAGATTCTATGCATTATCCTAAATATCTATTGATATTACCACCTAGTTAATGTGCATAAGGCACATACTCACACTTTTAAAAGGTTGTTCTGTGTTCTGATGGATTCATTAGACTCAGGAATATACCCAGGGTCATTGTAGTAATAGCCAGAATAATAGCTAGAATAGCTTGACCTTTGTGCTGCCATCAACATTTTTATGGCACCACAAAGCCCAGATCTGTTTATACCTTATTATTCCGGGCCTGATTCAGAGCAATGCAGCCCAGCAGTGACCTAAGCACCACCACCAGTATTGTGTGTTTGGGGTTGGTCTCTCAACCTGTCCTGATGAAGTTATACCACTTGGTATAAAGTTCTTAAATAAGAATAGGAACAGGGACTGGAACTCAGGTGTCCTTCATCTCACCTGGCTATCTACCCTAATCACCTGGCTGAAGACTAGCTCTCTGTTGCTCTCTAAACCAAAGAATATTTATGTATTTTATACAAAATATAACTTTAGCAGGTGAAACCCAGAGACCTCTGCCCCAGAATGTCCTATGATTGGTAGCTGGGGTGGGATATAGTCTCCTGATGGTTGGGATGCAAGGGTTCAAATCCATGCTCTCAGTTGGGCAGAGTGGATTAGAGCCCTGGTTGTCTACTCCCAGGTGAGTATTCTAACCGTTGGACTATTGGATAAATAGGGCACCTCATTTTGTTTGCATGGTACTGAGTCCCCTTGTAAATCTCACTTGAAAAATTGAAACATTACCACATCTTTTTACGGTTAGCTATTTGGCTAACATTATCCACTGAATTTGATTCACTTTCACAACTGTTTTTTTATATGAAGTATTTAGCAAAAGATTGTTGCCTTATTGGAGAAGTATGGAAGCTAAGTAAATCCCTATAACTAAGAGGATTTGTTGTACTAATATATATATATATATATATATATATATATTTGGTTTTTATGGTCAGTCTAAAAAGGCATTTTGTTATTGCTGTAACTTTATTTGTGAAGGCTCAGCTGGAGTACACAGAGTGCCTATGTACTAGGTGAACCTTCTGAAAATACAGAGGAGAGAGAAAGAGAATGACTTTATAAAATAAACTAACTTTCCTCTGAAGAAAGAGAGTGAGAGTAAGAAAGCTTAGAAAATCATCTTTCCATACTGGATCAAGATTCAGTATTTATGATGTATATAATTTTTAACAATAGAAAGAAATAATAGCTCTTTGTGGGATACCTTGTAATTTGAGTGTAAAAGGGAGATTTATCTCCATCTTGAAAGAACAGTGATTGAGCTCTTAACTGCGGATCAATACAGATGGTTTGCTGTTCCTCCAAAGGAAAAATGATGCAGGTAAATTCATTACTTGTAAACAAGTTGCTTACCAGCACTGTGAATTATATATGTCTCTAGAACCTGAAAGTTATCAGTTTGGAAGACAGATGACTTGAACATAAGAAGAAAGGCCAGGTACAGACATTACACTTTTATAGGTATAAGTGATCAGAAACCAGTCTATGCCCATAACACAACAGGAGTTCAACACACAAAACCAGTCTATAGCTGTAACAGAACATACGTTTGACACACAAAGACTTGTTCTAAAAATAGCAGAACCTGGTCTAAGATTTTCCTGCCCCCCACTTCCCCCCCACCCTCTGGCCAAAGGGCAAATGCATGTTCCGTTAGCTATCAATCTAAACTATGCCATACTGAGTTCAACCAGTAGTCCATCTAGTCCAGGCCTGTCTCCAACAGTGGTAGAGGTAGATGCTGGAGGGACAACAACCAGACAGATCTCAAGTCATCTATCCTTTATTCAACACCCTCCCTGGCAACTACTGTTATTGGTTTAGAGATATTGGAGGAAACATCTCCAACAAATCTGTTCAGCAGCTATTAATAGATTATCTATATAGGACAGAGAGACATACACCATTAGCAGCATATTTCTCACAGAACAATAACTCTTTTGACCTCACTATCCTTGTGCTCAAAGGGAAATCTACTAACACCTTTAAGGCTGTGGCAGAGCACCTTTGGGGTGCCCACCACATGGCAGGGATTGCAGTAGGCTGGGGCAAAACCAGCAGGAAAGGCAGCCAAGTGAAGCCCCCAAATGTCATTTTAAAGGGGGAGGTGTGTGGTGGAGCACCTTTGGGGTGCTTGTCACTTGAGGGCTCTCACAGGCTCTGAGGGGAGCCTGCTTTGGAGGAGCAGCAGGGGAAACCTCCCCCAGGAACTATTTTAAGGGGGAAGGTGTGTGGCAGGGCACTGTTGGTGCCTGCCTTGTGGGGCGGGGCACGTTGGGTCCCTGCCACTTTAAGAGTGGAACCAAGCAGCCAGCGGGTGCTTCATTTCCATTTTAGATCTCTGGCCACCCATATAAACAGGGCAGTTCACTACTGGCGGGGTAGGCAGTAACATCACCTGGCTGCAAGGCTCCATGCAACATCCTGGTGGTAAGGACAGGATCTGTAGGGGATGGTTTGGAGGATTCTGGTCCTGGGCATGACCTAAAACTTCACCCTGCCAGGAGTGGGTGGCCTGGTGGGGCTCTCAGTGACGTGGGAGACCCAGAAAATGCTAGGCCAGTTATCACACCGGTGAAAGGTGGGTAGGGGAACCTTAACCCTAGCCCTCACCTTTGGGTAGGTACCCAGAAAATGCTAGGCCAGTTATCACACCGGTGAAAGGTGGGTAGGGGAACCTTAACCCTAGCCCTCACCTTTGGGTAGGTTATGTAACATTGGAGGGAGTGGGGCCAGGCATGGCTGTGGCCACCTGAGTCCTGTGGGGGGTAGGACCCTGAGGAAAGGTACTTAGGGCCAGGCATGGCTACGCCACTGAGCCCACTGGGGGGGGGAAGCCCCGGGGTCCCAGTGAAGGAGGCGGTGTCGAGCCCCAGTGAGGGGATTAGGCCTAGGTATGTCTTCAGATGCCTAAGGCTATAGTTTGGGCCAGAGGCTGAGTAAGGGGACTCAGTCCAAGAGATAGGGGCAAGTCCTGACCCCAGTAAGTCCTCTACCACTGGGAGGCTGAGTGTGAGTCGAAAGCAAGACCTACAGTGAGCACAATGACCTGCTGGTCTGGGGAAGAGTGAGAGTCCCCCTGAGACCCTGGAACACCAGCTGTGGTGTGAGTTACGAACGCCCTGGTGAGGGGTGGCCCTAGAAAGGGGACAGAGAGGAGGTACTCTAGTGGGGGAGAAGAACCAGAGGGCTGAGAGCCCAGAGTGTATGAGCATATAGAGTTGCCCTGGAAGGGGCCAGAGCAAGCTTAGACACAGTTAGGTAACTGGCTGGCCACTACCCCAGTGAGAGTCGTGAGAGAGGCCCAAAAGATGGTATGTCTGCCACACAAGGTACAAACTAGATAAAACCTGCGGCCTAAGGGGCCCGCTCCAAGAGGGAGCAAGGTAGAATAAGTCGTTGATGCATGAAAGAGACCCTGTGAGAGAGGGTGGAGTGTGAGAGGCCCTAGTGAGAGGAGGGCGGTATGAATGTGTGTGTGACTGAGGCCTGACGACAAGGCCTAAGCTTGGTCCGGCTGTAAGCCAGGAGCAGTGTGTCATCTGGATGCCATCTGTGAGGCTTGGGCTGCGGGAGGAACGGAGACGCAGATAGCACCCCCTGGCATCGGGCCAAGAATGGGCAGCCTCCTGCCTTAATTAATATTCTAATTAATTAACAACAAGGTGTGGCAGGCGAGTCAGGTGGGTGGCATGCCCAAAGGCAAGTGGGTCAACTAGAACTGTGGCTAGTCGAAGAGTCCCACTTTGCCACAAAGGTGAAGTTAGGAACAAATTCATAAGCTGGCTCGACACTGAGAACCAAGGACTAAACATTGATATGTTTTATGGCACATTATATTTTACCTAACTCCTGAATTTTTTCCACATAGGAGAGGTGAGAATGGCTCTCCTCCCTTTTGATAGGCCTTGATCTCCCAGTAATCAGTTTCTTTTCTCCTGCTAATTGTGTGTCTTCTACCCCCACCCCACTGATTTTTTTTTCACTGTGTTATGCCTGGCTCCTTATGATCAGACCTCAGGAAGAATATCTTGTCTAAATTGATCCCAACTACAAGAGCTGGTCCAATGAAAGATAGCACCCTAAGAAATTCTTGCTTCTCACAATTTCTGGATCATCATGGCCACAAAATGAGTCTTACACTATGGTATATCTGTGAACATCTGTGATCTATCATCCATGAGTTTTTCTATGAATCTGACTATACTGTCTGCCTCTTCAACCTTCTCTGGTAATGAGTTCCATAAATTCATTATGAGTTGCGTTAAAAAAAACAAACCTTCTTGTTAATTTTAAAATTGTCTTCTACTGATTTCAGTGAGTTCTAGTATTCTGGGACTTGGTGAACAACTGTTCTCTGTTGACTAGGTCCACACCCTTCATGATTTTATAGACCTCTATCATACCTCCATCAGCCTTCTCTCTTTCAAACTGAAGAGTACTAGCCTTTTTAGTTTCCCCTGGAATGACAACTGCTCCATACTGATGGATTGTTTTCGTTGCCCTCCTCTGTACCCTTTCAAATTCTTCTATATCCATTTTGGGATGTGGAGACCATAACTGCACACAGTATTCAAAATGTGGGCACATAATGCATTTGTATAATGGCAAGATGATGATGTTTTCTGTTTTGTTTTCTATTTCCCTTCTTAAAGATGCCCAGTTTTATGGGCTTTTTTGGTTGCCAGTGCACGTTGAACTGATCTTTTTAGAGAACTACCTACAATGGTTCCAAGTTTTCTTTCCTAAATCATAACAGCTAGTTCAAAATTCAGCATTATGTATGTATAATTGAGGTCATTTTTCCCCAGGTGCATTACCTTGTACTTGTCAACACTGAAGTTCATCTGCTATGTAATTGCCCAGTCACTTACTTTGGTATGATCTTTCTGCAGCTCCTCTGCATCAGCTTGGGACTTAACTACCTGAAATTATTTGGTATCATCAGTAAACTTGGAGATTTCACTGTGCACCCCCATTTCCAGAATACTGATGAAAATGTTGAACAAAATTGGGCCCAGCACAGATCCCTGTGAAACCCCAATTTTGACCTCCCTCCATCCTGAAAAGTGACTGTTTAGCCCTACCCTTTGCTTCCTTTTTTTTAACCAACTCTCCCATGAAAGAACCTTCCCTCCAATTCTCTTGCAACTCAGTTTTTTTAGAGACTGTGTCAAAAGATTTTTTAAAGTCCAAATATATTATGTCAACTGGATCCCCCTTGTCCATGTGCTTGTTGACACCTTCAAAGATCTCCAGCATATTGGTGAGGCAGGATTTCCCTTTACAAAAACAATACTAACTTTTCCCGGTGGATCATAATTGTTCATGTGACTGCTGATTTTACTCTTTATTATAGATTCTACCAACTTGCCTGGGATGAAAGTTAGATTCACTGCAGAAAACTTTGCTTTTAAAGCTCTCTAATTCTGAGTGCACTGACAAATGTTTTAGAAAAAAATAGGGGAAAACATATAGGTGTTACATGTTTATTTACTAAGAAAACAGAGAGATTTAGGCTGTTTGAAATTTTGAAACTTAAATCCATCAGCAAAGCTTAGAACATTTGGCAATTAATTAATGCTTGAGAATCAGTGCAGTTTCAGTGGGATTTCTGGCTCCTCTGATTTGATCAGGTTGGATAGATCTGCAACTATGAGACTATTATGTATTGGGTTGATTTTTCAGCTACTTGTTATCACAAGTCCATCCCCACCCAGATTTTTCCTAGAAATTCAAATTTCTTGTTTCCCCATTCCCTTCCTCTACATTTTCTAGAATCTGAGCTATTCATGTGCATAATTATAGAGGTTAAGTTAGAAGATAGAGTAAGCTAGATAAAATTTATTACTTTGATGTACTGCTACAGGCAAAATGTAAAATGCTGATTAGATATTTTACAGGTTTTAAAAACCCTTGAAGATAATAAATTCAAACTCCTGCAGGGACTTTGTAGAAAACTGTATCAGATTTAGAGGATCCAGATATTTTCTCAGATGATTGTACAGAATCATAAAAATAGAAACTTGACTATGCAAGAATTTGTAAAATGAAATGTATATGGATACATTCAAATCTTTATATTATGGATGCTGCCATAATATAGATTTGTGATATGATTAATCATACCTCTTTACAGGGAATAATATACACTGCAGCTGCAACAAAGACAATTCAGGGAATTAAGGGGTGTGCCATGTTGCAGACATAGAACACAGTTAGCCAATAATTAATACAGATTATATGATTCAGTAATGAATAATTTCAATATTGTACAAGCATTGTATGTTTAAATGACAGCATGGCATCATTTTACAGAGATAGTAATGCATTTTCATGGAACATTACAATTAGTTTATTAAATACTTGTGAAGAAAAGATATTAAAAGATTTCAAGAAAGGTAGATACAATATATGGAAAAAGGGTTATCTTACACTGAAAATAAGAAACAAAGTGTGTGTGTACTTGTGTGCAATGTCTTTGCTAATGACTGCTCTAAATATGCACCCTTATGCTTCCACATATTTTCTTGGGTTTATCAAATGATGCAGAAAAGTAAAGAAAAGAAGTGTTTGCAGAGGACCTGGATTGTACAGAAGGGGCAAAATCCTGCTTCACTTTTTGTTCCCAAATGGCCCTTTTCTAGCATGAATATTCACACAGCTACTGAGTATATGCAGAAGGCTGTGTGCTGCCTGGCAGGCATTCAGCTCTGTAAATGGCAGTACCTTGAAAGCCAGACACTCCAGTTCAAACTATGCAGTGGGGCTGTGAACCTGGGTCTTCCTAATTTCCTAGCACAGCAGTCTAACCAGCAGGCCACAAGTAATTCAACCTGCCTCTTTAAGCTGAGCCACTGTATCTTACGTTTAGTATTTAGCAGCCAAAATGGACAAAAAGCAGTAGGGAAGATGTTGTGTCAATGGAAAAAAGGATCCAGTTTAGAACCAAGGGACTGCTCCCTTCTACAGCAGCAGCTATCTCGATGAGCTACATGTCTTCTATCTTGTCTTTTCCTCCTGGTCCTACATATTTCCTTATCGTCCTTCTGGGGGGAGGGGGGTGGGCAGCAGATCATGGCTCTGCCCTAATTCTGGACCACATTGTCACTGCCGCGTTAGTAAAGTAGACAAAGCATTTCAGTCTGTATGTACTGTCAGTTCAGCATGTATTATGATAAATGCAATCGACCATTAAGGCCAAGGAAACACAAAAAGTGTGAATTACTATCAGGTAACTATGTACTAGTGTTTGATAATGTATGACACCAAAGGATAACTTGTATATAGTTATATAAGAATTACCAAGTGTTGTTTTTTCTTTACTCCTTTGATGATTGTTGTTGTTATTAATTATGATTGTATTTATTATTGTAGCCAGTTTTTTACTTAAGGTTGTAATCTAGTTTCTGTATAGCATCCTGATGTAATCTAGCATTCTTTTTTTGCTGACCTATAACTTTCCAAACAAATTAATGTAGTGTTCTATGCTTTAAGAAAAGTGTTTGTCCATGTGCTCCAGATGGCATTTCTGTGCTTGTATATTATAAATATAAGTAGTTGAATCAAAAAACGTACAAGTTGGTTGCTTTCTTTCTTTCTTTTTTATAGAATCCAAACATTTAAGTGAAAAGTGTGTTGTTAATTGTGAAAGTTAAAAATCAGGATACTCAGGGATATGCAATAGCAGATTTTTAATTGTTTTTTTCAGGATGTCAGATACATAAATCAATTTAGAACTGTGGGCAGGTATTGGACCATTTTAGCTTAAACTGGTAAGGCTGTAAACCCCTTTAGGTAATTAGATGGATGATGTTGGAGTGAAATCTTAGCATTTAGAACTCCATAGTTTTAAACTTGGGCACTTTGCATTTTTTTGTTGGTTTTGCTTTTATCTTCACTTTTCTTACCAACTTTAAAAACAGAAGAGCTAAGTGGGATAGCTGACGGCCAGGCAACATTAATGGTGCTGGCTGGTGACTCTCAGCTTCCATTTTTCAAAGAAAGTTTCTAACACTCATGGTTGTGCAGAACAGTGACTCATGGGTACTCTAAAAGTTCAAAATCTGAACAAGACCCCCAGATCTATTATTCTTTATATAAGCCATTATTTTAAATCAGTCTCATGATTTCAGAAGGGCTAACTCGTAGGGTTTTTTTAACTTTTGAATTGGCAGTACTGGAAACAGGCAGTGAGACAACAGCCACTTGAGTTAATGGATATTAATGCCTCTTTATAACCTTTCATGACAGTGAACGATATACAGTGACTGGGGCCTGGAAACAGTCTAATTTCTTGTTGCCATATCCATATGCGTTACCTACTTACTATCTGTGAAAGAGGGGATAGGTTGATATGCTGGACCGCTGCTGAAGCAAGTATATGGGCATTGTGACCAGTGGAAGATGAAGAAAGGAGGAATATATAGACCAGTGGTTTTCAACCTTTTTAGACTCAAGGCATGCCTCCTTAGACTCAAGAAACCCCTCAGTAAATGGCAGCTCTCAGAAATGTTTTTAATACTATGATTTTTTTTTATTTGAAATCTCTTGCCAAGTCCACAGAGACAGGAGATGAGAAGAATCCCTTCCCCTGAGAGAAACAGTGCAATTACAGGTTTTCTCCAGAGGGGAGAGAAAAATTGTGTTCCCCAAGTTCCTTTGTGTACTTATCCCCCCAGTCAAAATAGCTGCTGAAAAAAGGCTGTCTTTGATGTCATCCTCATGTGACTATTTATAAATGAATTCAGCAAATCAACAGAGATGTCAGAGCCAGCCATAAAAAGGAAGATCTTGCAGGAACAGGCTGATGGAAGGAAATGGAGGAAAGCTCCTGCCAGTCAGTTGTTTCCAAAAATGTTGTGGAAGGGTAGGCATTTAAAAAATCCCGCACACACATTTAAACAGTATTGTAGAAAGCGCATTCATCTAGGATAAGCAAGTACAAGTACTTTGTTTACTACTGTGATTCTGGTAGGAACCTATAGTCTATTATTATGCAAGAAAGCTCTGGTAGAGAAGACTTTGAAACTAATGTGTTCCAAATATGCCTTCAAAAGAAATGCTATGAGTCTAGTAAAAGCTGACTATTGGTCTTCTAGGTATTTTTACTCAGATGCGTCAGTCCTATGGAACTCAGAAAAAATAAAATAAAAATAGGCCAACTTCTGCTCTGAGACATACTGAGGTTTTTCTTTGAAATTACTGGCACCTACATATGTAACCTAGGGATGCTTTTGAACCATAAATCTTTTTTTCTTTAATATACTGGAAGAAATAAAGCCCCTACAAGTTCATATGCTTATTAGTATCAAAATTACATAGGTTAAAAAGTTTGATGTACAAGTATTATTAACTATTTAGCATATCTGACTTGCACAAAAAAATATTAGTTGATGTCCTGTACAAAGGTTTACATCCAGGTCTACTAAGCTTCTGTTATACTGGTAAGTGATGGGACTAATGCAGGGGTTTTTAACCTTTTTTAATAAGAGTACCCCTGGTGACCCGCTTTTTAATAAGTGTACCCCAGGGAGGGCAGTGGGGTGGTGAGCGGCCAGATGTGTGTGTGTGCGCGGGGGGGGGGGGTGGGCGGGGGGCCGTGTGGGGGGGGGGGGGGGGGGGGGGGGTTGGCGAGTGGCCAGACATGGAGCAGGGGCATGACAAGTCACAGCAGCACAGTGTCTGTGCAGCCCTGCTCTTGTCCCTCCTGGTCCTGCTTCTATGAGGCAGTGGTACGTGGTGGCAATGCTCTATCCCTGCCTGCCATCGCATAATCCCTGGGACCTTTCAAAGTACCCCCAGAGGTATGCGTACCCCCAGTTGACAACCCTTGGCCTAGTGGGTCAAAATCTGCTCTTAATAACATCATTCCAGGCTCACACCAGTGGTAATTGGCTTAATCAGCTTTTAAGGCTCAGATGAGACTGAGCATTTACTGATTGATCTACTGTGCAATGTTAGTGCTATAAAATAGTTTGTGCTAATATCTGCTTGTTTATCAGTAACACTTACTGCAATTTTATGCATAGTCTACCATTCACAAACAACTCTAGGTAGGCATGAGCCACGTTCCTTTGGGTTCTCAGCTAAGCACACTGACCCATTATGCCAAGGTGACACTGCAAAATGACAGTAACTACATAGGTTTGTATCTAACCTATGCTCTGTTCATTTATTTTTGAAGGTACTTGAAGTGTAGGATGTTCTTGGCACAGAGCACGATTCTCTCCTTTTATGTGCCTTCACGTGTAGATATGCTTGCTGTATATGATTACTACGGAAGAGTATTTAATTCACAATAAATAATTTACCCTACACATTTAGAATACTGATAAATTGATTACAATTTCCTCAGATTTCCTGTTATGAAGGAGTGCATGCCTTCTTATTCTCTGAGTTGATTATGAAGAGTTCCTTGAGTATCCATTATTTGAAATATGAGTTTGCTCTGAATGGTCAGTTCATAGGGGTTTGTTCTGTGTGATGACTGTCTTATATAAGCAAAATTTCATTCTAAGCAAATGTTTGTGCATGTGTAACTGGATGACCTGGCTTTTTGAGATGGGCAGGCAGCCCTGGTGCAGAAGCCCAGCTGTGAGCATTTAGATAATAAGGAAGCATCCCTCTAAGGGCGTGTGTAGATGAAACAGGGGTTTACTTCGCCCTAAATTGAAGCAGTGGGTTTTTAAAAACACTGCTTCAATTTAGGGTGAAGTAAACCCCCGTGTTGTGTACACCCACATCTTACCTGCCTCTCCAGTAGCAGGGAGGAGAGGGCAAGCTGCCAGCGGGCAGAACAGTCCCTGGGCTGTGGGCAGGGGGGGACACTGGTGCCATGGAGGGAAGCATCCTCCCACAGGCACCTGACTCAGTCACAGAGGGGACACTGCAGTCACAGAGGGAAGGACTGGATCCCTGTGCAGCTCATGCAGGCAGGCAGGCTCTAGGGTGAAAAAAAAAATTATAAAGATCAAGCTTGCCCCCTTTTTTTTTCCCTTTGGTGGAGCCTGCCTTCCTGGGCTGCTGCCTTCCCGAGCAGCTGCCTGCACAGCCCCTGAGCTGCCGGGAGCCTGGTGCTTCATTCTGTGGCTGTAGGGCAGCAAACTAAAACCCCTCAGAGGTGTTTTAGTTTGCTGTACCCCAAAGTCATTTAAGGTGCATTACACTACCAAATATGGTACAGTGGCTGGAATTAATGCGACGTGTGCAAACACCAATGCCATTAAAGCGGTGCAAAAGCATTTAACTCACTTTAAAGTGTCATGCACACATGCCCTCATTTGGTCTGCATGTGCCCTAAGAGCTTAAAACCTCAGAGGAGAGAAGAGTGAGCAGCAAACTGGGAGAGGGAGCACTTTGCAGAGAGGAGGGAAACTAAAACCCAGATAAATTGCTGCCAGAAAGGGGCCTTACTGCTGTCCTGGGCCAGAACCAAAGGGCTCCCTGCTCCCCAGAGAAGGGTCAAACACTTTTGTTTCCTAGTTTGTTTATTTGGTGGAAGGGACTGAACTTTGTATTTTAAGGATTGCCAGAGGGGCTCCTAAGGGAGCAAAGCCAGCCAGGAGGGCCTCAGGCTCACCAACCACTTACAACATTCCACTTTGAAATTTGTTCTCGGTGACTATTCATGCTAGTAAAACAATATTTCATTAATGTCCAGGAAAAATGAACACTAGAGGAACATGAGCCATGGCCAAGTAAATTTAAAAGATTTTCTAGAAATAAACAAATGTAGTATACATTTTTCTCAAATAACCATTATCATGTGTAAGCATTTTGAAATTGCATTGTCTCATATAATGCTCACATATACTTTCATCTTAATTAGTGTTACCAAAAAATCAACAGATCAGAAATGGCCTCTCTCAGAGTTTCAGAGTTTCCAAGGTCGAAAGAGACCTGAACAGATCACCAAGTCTGACCTCCTGCCCTGGGCAGGAATGAGTGCTGGTATCATAATACCCCAGCCAGATATCTATCCAACCTCCTCTTGAAGATCCCAAAGGTAGGGGAGAGTACCACCTCCCTTGGGAGCCCATTGCAGAGCCTGGCAGCCCTAACCATAAAGTAATGCCTCCTGATAGCAAGCCTGAACCTACTCTCAATCAATTTGTGGCCGTTATTCCTTGTTATCCCAGGTGGTGCCTGGGGAAACAGAGCCTCAGCTATTTTCTGTTGACCCCCCCCGGTGAGTTTATAGACAACTACCAGATCCTCTCTCAGTCTTCTTTTGTGGAGGGTAAATAGATTTAGGCCCTTTAGTCTATCTTCATAGAGCCTGGCCTGCTGCCTCCTGACCATGCGAGTGGCCCTCCTCTGGACCCTCTCAAGGTTAGCCACATCCCTCTTAAAGTGTGGCACCCAGAACTGGATGCAGTACTCCAACTGCAGCCTGAGCAGTGCCTCATAGAGGGGAAGAATCACTTCCCTGGACCTGCTTGTGATGCATCTGTAGATGCACGACAAGGCGCAGTGAGCTTTACTGACTGCTTCCTTATATTGGTGGCTCATGTCCATCCTGGAGTCAACAATGACTCCAAGATCCTTTTCAGCCACTGTGTTGTTGAGAAGGGTGTTCCCTAGTCTATAGGTATGCTGCAGGTTCCTTCTCCCTAGATGCAGCACCTTGCACTTGTCTGCATTGAATTCCATCCTATTCCCATCCATTCACCTCTGTAACCTGTCTCGATCTAGTTGGAGTCTGTCCCTCCCCTCCAGTGTGCTCACTTCTCTCCATGAACTGGCACATTTTTTTCAAGCAAAGATAGTGAAGTGTTTCCTTTGGTTTCTGTGACATTAATGCCTCTTGTACATGTTACAAGTATTGTGCAATTAACTAGTTACTTGCACAATTAACTGAGACCAGCTACACCAGCAAAATACCTATTATGCCATATCAGCTATAAAGTTAGACCTTGAAAATATATACTAACTTTATAGCTGGTTGCTATCCAGCTTTATTTTGCACATGTAGCAAGGAATACATTGTGTGATAGCTATCTTCTGGTTCTCTGGCCTCCCAGTGTACACTACTGCACTCCAGTGTAAACTTCTCTGGAAACGAACAAGGAGGAAGCCCCTGCCCCAGCACAGTTCTGAGCCCCATGTTTATTCCTTGGGTGGGATGATATAGTTGGGGATGGTCCTGCTTTGAGCAGAGTTGAACTAGATGACCTCCTGAGGTCCTTTCCAACCCTAATTTTCTATTATTCTATTCCCCAGCCCCAACAGCACAAAGCACAGGATAAATACTACCCCTCTCCCTCCCACCACCACCACCACATGAGCACAGAGTAGGAGAGCAGGGACACCCATGCCACACTGGAGTGCAAAGTCCAGAGTATCCCAGGCAGCAGCATGCATGGTCTTCCTTGCATAGGAAAAGCAATGTCATGATTGGAATGATGTCTAGAAATGTACTAATTTTATAAACACAGTAAAATTACCTTGCCTTCCTTGAACAGGAAATTTGAGCAGAAATGTGCAGAAATGTGCACTCAGACTGAGAGCCTGGTAGCTGATGGCAATGAGTTCTGTTCATCCCTCTTATTGTAAATCTCTATTCAATGCATTATTAACCTGACAACATAAACTCTTATTATATTTTAGAGAGTTTAGATTTTTTGTCTGTCCAGTCACAGATTTGTATTAAGATAGCTATATTTGTGCTTTCTTCTTTCTTCCTCATTTCTGCCAGCATTCTTTATTTGAATGTTCCAAAAATATCCATCTCCCAAAACCTTATGCCATTGTGTAATTTACACTTTGACCTTTAAGATGCAGAAGCTTTTGTTTTTGCTTCCAGTTAAAGTCTAGGACCAAAAATAGATGTGTTTGTGTGTCGGTTTATAAACTCCAACAGAAAGCCAAAATTCACCTATTCATCCTATATGTGAAAGCTTTCACATAACTCCAGTCAGGCATCTGACTTAACCTGACAATAGCAACGAAAAAAAAAATCAACATAAAAGTTAAATATCTGGTCTGACACTCATGAAATCATGTCATCATACCTTTGTTTTCTGCTTTTTAAATGGGTGATCCGAGGACAAAATGTCAACCTGAATTTTTGCTCCTAAGTCTAAATTTCCTATATTTTGTGAACTCAAATTGTTACTTAAACACAGTTTATCTGTGATTTAGTAGCATGATATTCCATAATATCTGTTGCTCAAGTATAGTTTTAAAAGAGTGTGCCTTTTCCTGCCTCTTTATTAGGAGGCTGAACTGTTCCTTCTGCAATGAGTCAAAACTTAGAAGTTACCAGAAAGAGTAATTTCCATCATGCTTTAATGCTTCAGTGCTGTTTACTGTATTTAATAATAGCTACTTGGTAATATTTAAAATTCATGGTTATCTCTGGATAACTTTGAGGATGACAAATTATAAGGTGTGAAATTGGACTATCTCATATAAATTCCAATAAAAGGTGAGGCTTTATCAGGGAAAACAAACTTAGCAGAGTTAGTTTATCTCTATGCAAATTGATTAGATGGAACCTCACTCACATTATTTACAGGATGAGTCAGTTCCCACTGAAAGATAATGCACATCTGTAGTACCAAATTGTAAGAGTCTAGACTATATTTATATGCAGCTTGATTGAAGTCAATGAGGCCCTAACATGAGTCACAGTATATACATACCAGAGTGAGTAATGGTTCCACAATTGAGCTTGTTCTGTAATAGAAAGGTCTTATAGAAATAACTTCCTTTAGTTTATGTATCCAAATTGTGGGCTACAATCATAGAATAACGAGAGGGTCTCATAGGGTATGGGCAGGCTTTCACATGTATTCTTAGCACTTTGTAGCATGACAAAAATGAATCTTGTGGGGGTGCACTGCTGTTCCAGCCCCCTGGCTGGAGAGCTACAAAGGTGAGCTCTCCAGTCAGAGGCTTACAGGGGGTTTCTCCTTGGGTGCCTTCTGCCACCCAGGACAGCCCAATCACTGACAGCCTGCCTTCTTCCCTTCTGGGGAAGGGGGCAGGCTGTTAATATTCAGCTGGCAGAAGCCCAGCTGCCTGGCCACAGGGGTCTGTAAAGACCAGGGGCTGCCAGGGCTTCACTGATCAGCTGATTGCCAGAGCCTAGGCAGCCATGCAGTCTCATGGCCAGGAGAGCTTGAGCTCTGCTGACCCCAGCAATAGCTGGAATTGCTGCCACTTTAGAGCCCCAGTTCTTGCAGGGATTTTTGAAGCTGGAGCAGTCACAGGGTCCTAGAAGACCTCCCTCACAGCTTGTTGCCAGGTAGGCTATCAGGGAGCCAACTGTACGTGAAGAGACAGGGGTCAAGTGGAGTACTGTAGGATGTGAGGTGTCCTACAAACTTCACATCATGCTACAAAGCATAGCCCTATCAAGAAGTTTCTCTTTGAAATATGATATTTTGTACCACTTCCATGGTCTTTGGCAGGCAAGGTTCTGTGGGTAGATGTGGTATCCTTTATTAGACCAACGGAGTAGTTGGAAAAAAGTTCTTAGCAAACTTCCGGACATATTCACCCTTCTTCAGGCATAGAGAGTCTCTGTTCTTCTGAGATTCCAGGGAATGAGAGAAGCTAAAAATCTGACAGGATGTCAGTGAGAATGTAAATATGTAAAAATTAGGAAATCGAAAGGTAAAGCAGAGAAGGAAGGCGGGGAAAAGCAGGGGGGGGGGAGGGGAAGCCAGAGGTGAGTAAGGGAGAGTCTACAGTGGTAGTAATTCAAGGTAGAAAAGGGGCTTTCTGTGAAAAAGGAAATAGGTGGAAATTAGGAAGACAAAGGGCAAAAAAGTAGGGGAGGGGAGAAGGATGGGGGAAAACAAAAGTTTAAGCGGTCAGGTCTGGCAGGTACCTGGTGAATCAGATGTCAGGCAGGTTGTAGCGTCATAACTTCAGTGTCTATATTGAGTCCATGATTTTTTGTATCCAGTAGATTTATGAAGTGAAGTTCGTGGGCTTGTCCATGAAAGGTGATTTGTAAGGTCCCACAGTCTTTGTAGTTTACAAACAGCTTGAATGGCTGTACCCTCACTTTTTGTAGCGCTACAAAGGTGCATTTAGTGCTATAAATGTAACACTTTTCCGTGGTCATAGAACTTCCCAGATCTGAAGTTGAGTCTGTACCTGCCCAAACACACCTTAATGGAGCCTGACGCTCCTTTAAAGTACCCTTGTTCACTGTATTTTCCAGGGTTATTACACTGTAGTTAGATAGACCTTTGCCCAGACTGTCACATCCATGACTCAGCAGTTGCTGGGCAGGTACTGTAGTGGCTGGTTCTGTAAGACCTTGGCCAGTTAAGTCCCACACACTAGGGGGAAACTAGTGGTTTTCATAACTTTTGTGCTGTTAGAGTATCAAAAGGGGCCCAGAGTGTAGAAAAAGAACTGGCTCAGTACATCTTACAGTATGTGAGCTGAAATGCAATATTTTAAGAGCCCTTTCAGCTCTGTAGAATGCAAGATAGTGAACCAGTAGCTTGTAGATGAGACACTGCTGTATATTTATCTGAAATAAGAATAGGAAATATTTCAGTCTCCTGAATTGTGTGTATGTTCCAGTTTACAATGTGACATAAAAGTATGGGAAGAGGAGAGCTCGAGAGACCTTCACTATGCATTGAATGAACAATAGATACAGATGAATATTGATATAGTTTAAAGAACCCAAACAAAAATGTAGGAAAAAAACTCTTACAGACAGAATACAGAAGATTTTTTTTACAGTATACCCATACCAATAAGATGTGAATTTTTAAGGAAAAGGAAGAAAAATGTTAAGTAGCCTACTTCTTGGATTTCCATGTACATGTAGCCTAATCTGTTTGTTTGGTATTTTATAATCTTTTGGACCAAGGAAAATCTTTCTATGTCTAGTAGAGCACCAAATGCTCGCTTTAAGGCTAAATAGTAGCTCAGTCTTAAAAAGGTGTGTTCTTAGTTCCAAAGGATTTAAGCCAGTAGCTCTCATGGCTCTTTTCAAATTATTTTCTGGTCTATATTGATATGAGAGGTAAGTCAAATTGGTCACCATTTAAAATATCTTTTGCCACATATTATCACATAGGTACCTCTTAATATAGCAGAAGAGAAGTCTGGTAATTTGAACAATGCTATTTTTTATGGCAGTCTCAGAAAACTGCACACGTGCATTGATAGCTATCAGCTAAAGTATTAGATGCTATCTGGATGTTTCAAACTCAGTTCATTGCATGTCAATAAAATGTAAGTTATTTTTCATGCTATTACTTTTGTCAATACAATTAAAATCTATGAAAATTTCAATCTATGAAAATGTATGTTCATACCCAGCACTAATTAATGTATCATCCCACGCTGAAACTACAAAGAACTGGACTAGGAAGGTGACACAGTCCAAGTTCAGAGTACATCCAGTACAATGCAAGTTCATCATAAGTGTCTTTCCCAAATCTACATTCTGGATAGAGTTACTATATATAGTCTCTCCAAAGCTATTGCTTGGGTAGAGGAGACAACTTTACAATGGAATCCATGTGTCCCCTTGACCAATACAAGAGCAGGCCTATTAGCATGAGTTCAAAGTACTGCACCTCTGCATGAGTAAGATCTACCTGAGAAGTATTAGCTATCAAAAATTATTTGACTCACAAGATCCTGTCAGAAAATAAATTTAAAATAACATTTACAAATATTTGTAAAGGCTAATATTCACAAAGTGCAGAAAAAAATTCCTAAAATGAATTCTCATTTACAGCAAAACCGTTAAGGGAGAGACTTTCTATCTCCTTCATTTTTTATGTTCTGAATTATTTCTTGGGAAATATTCAGAGGGTGTGTTAATTCTGAGAGTTTCAATATTTAAGTCACCAAATAGCACCAAAGCTCTATTTTAAAAACATATACAGCTCCAACTGATTTCAATTCTCTGTGAATTGTTTGTATCCATCATCTCTTAGTATTTTAAGTTACCAATTTTTTCTGACAATGCAAGGGTATCTCTTTACACATTTCAAGTACACAGTGGCCACATCCACACAAGATGCTGACTGCACAGTCATTTAGTACTTGCATGCACAAGTACTAAATGACTGCGCGGTAACTGGAGTTACTTCACAGTATCGCCACTGAATGGCTTTTTGGTGATGCTGACTGTGCAGTACCTTGTTACTATTGTGCAGTAGTGTTGCATGATGCTTCGTGCCATGTGATGCTACTGCACAGTAGTAACAAGCTACTGTACAATCAGTGTCGGGGGTAGACATGGCCACTTTAAACTCTACAAGCACTAAAGCGTCTCAAAAAAAGAATGAAATGGGATTTATTAGGAAACCACAATATAGGAGTTGATGTCACTTATACAGTGCACTGAATTTGTACTTTGTTAGTAGGATTTTTACATGAGAAACAGTTTTTTCAGGAGTGTCTCATTTGTTCTGCAAAGTATAGTTTGGCTTGCCTTTGACAAAACCTAGGATGTTTCAACAGCTGGGGTTTCAGTGGTCTCCATGGAGCGTCTCTATAAAAGATCTTCAATTTTGAATGGCCCCTTGGGTGTATGGCTGAGTCATTCCCTAACAACAAATAAACTTAATAATCAAAATGATATTATTTTTATTTAGTATTTGGTTTTCTTCTTGTCCTGACCTGGGATATTTGTTCTCTCTCTTTGCCTGAGGATACATCTTGCTCTAGCTCTGTGATTAGATTTTAGATACATCCAGTTGAAAATAAATCCAATTACCTAAATGAATGGGCGAGCTAAGAGTAAATTGTGATTAGGACATAATTGAAAAAAGCGGAGGTACTATAACCTGACATGCTTACTCTGTTTAATTCTAATGATGTAGCACCTCTCTTTTAATAATAACTGAAAGACTTATTTCCATATATCTTTAGTAGTATGCCTTCAGAAACAACAGATATGTTTTAATTTAAGAAGTCAGTAGATACATCTTCACATACATAAATAAGCATATATTTTGTCTATTATCTATAGAACTCATTTGTAGGTACACATATGATATGTTAAGTAAGTCCAGATTTGCTCTTTCACTCTAAACATAAATAAGAGCCTGTACAGACTATTTCTACATAAAGCCAGATAGCTAAAAAATGCGTGTTACACTATGGGCAGAGTACATATAATTTTAGAATATTTATGACGTGGTAATTTCTAACATTTAGCAACTGTTGACTATTAAGCTGCAGGAGCCTGCTACAGGTGCATTTAACTTGTTTTTTACTGGAATATATATAAGGCTATAATTTTGTTTTCACTGAAAATAGCCTGTTCTTTACAGCATAAATAGTACGTCATGGGGCAACATTACATTTTCTAAACATAATAGTAATAATCTGTCTCAATCAAAGGACTTTATAACATGCTAGAAATGTTTCCGTACCAGAGAAAAGCACCAAAATAATTTCCATTCATTTTTAGAACTATGCTTCCTTAATAGTGTTATTTTCCAGTAGGTAATAATATCAACCCCAGTAACTGAGGAATCATAAGTAGGGACCAAAAATCATGAGATAAGATTACAGTAGTAATAGAAGTTGTAACTGAAAGATGTTCTGTAAATAAGAAGACTACAGAGGTTGGGACTTGGGAGAGGGTCTTTGAGTCAGGCTTGTTGGGCACAGAAACTGGGGGAACTGCAGAGGCTTGTCTATAGCTCAGCAAATAAAGATTACTGTTCATTCTTCTCATTCATGTCTGCCTGTTCTTACTGAACACAGTGATCAACAGTCATTTGAATTTGAAAGGAAAATAATAACATTAAGATGCCTTTCTTTCTGGGTTTTGAGCCATTATGGCTCACATTTTCCATTTTTTTCCAGAATTATAAGTATTTAAAAACAATTTTTATCTTTTGCTTTCATTTTTGTTATGAAAAAATATATATATAATCTCCTGACTCCAGGAACTGGGGCTATAACAAAACCATCAAAAATATAAAAGTTGCTAATGCCATTCGAGGGTTATGGCGGCAAGCTGGGTTGTGAATTGTATGAGCTCTTTTCCACTCTCCCACTTCTGAAAAGTTTAACTCCCTTTGGCACTTTGAACAAAAATCCTACCCTTCAGTCTAGGCCATTGATTGCTACAAGAGAGGAGGCTTATGAACTTAGACTAATGAAACAAGCCATGTCCTCCCTTAAATTGGCCCTTTAACTTATGAATTTGTTTGTTTTCTTTTTCATTTTTCCCAGCTGTTTTCAAAACTCTTGCCTTAAGGCTAAGCTGAGGAAGTCTAACAAGTCCATCTGGCTCCACTGGTAAAATCCCTGTCTGTAAGCCAACTTTCCAATGTCTCCAAAGTCATGTTGTACATGTACAGGATGAGAGCATGGATTAAAAAAAAAAATTCAGACCATTCTCAGAAGTTATATTTTTTTAAACAAATGAACAATTCAATGTTTCATATATTTTATGTGAAATATGGGAGGAAATAGTGCAACCTGAAGTTTATGTCATAACTCATGGTCACAGAGGTGGTTAGTCATATTAGTCTAAAGTGGGCAGGGTAGCACTTTAGGTCCCTGGCAGACATTATATTTGTCACACATTATATGCAGGCATCGTGTGACAAATTGTAACATGCCAGATGTTTATCCCTGGATAAAAATGATGGAGCTGCCAGAAATAAGTTGCTCATTAAACAGCCACTTCTTTGTAGTGCAGAAATATTCCACAATAATTTGAATGTGTAACCAGATGCCATGTTCCATATTGTGGTGCAAGTCAATCATATCATGCATGAGAAATATAACACTCGCCAAGGACTAACTGGTTCAGACAGTCAAGAGCTTTCATAAGCAACAACCTATCAGATACCATGACAAAGTAGGCTGTTGCCTGTAAAAGCTCATGCCTTTCTGAATTAGCTAGTCTTTGAGGTGCCACCATGATTATCTTCTGCTATAACTCATGATACAGTTATTGTCCAAAATATTTCCTTTTGTGTTATCTATTGGGCACATGGTTCAATCTTCTCTCACATGAAAGAGTACATTGCACTGAATACAGTACTGCAGAACATATTCTACAAGCTTTTTTTCCTATGCAATTGGTAAAAAATGTTTTCAGATGACTGCATAAATTACAAGACAGGTCTGAATATTTACACTGGAGAAAGCAGTCTGCTGAAAAAAACAAACAGTCTAAATTACCAAAATAAACAAAGATCTCTACAGTCCAGGAGACACATGCTAAGTCTTAACCAGGAAACTGCATGAGTAATCACAACAGTGAAGTGCAAGATTGAAGTAAAATACTTTTAAAAACCGTGATTTCATATTTAAGTTGGAGGCTGACATAAACTAGGAGCCATTGTCAAGAACTTGTATCATCTTTGATCACAATTAAAATGCTTTTCCTTTTCCTTATTGTTTGATTTCTTTCCTTTGGAGACTTAATGCGATAATAAATCAAGCAGAACCAAAGAATTCTATATTCCCTATTTAAATGCAAGTTGATTCTATTAACAGTTATGAAACTTTGATGCTTATATAATGTGAACCATGTATTAAATGTGGGAGAATATAAGGGCATACAACTTATTATCATTATCTTTGTATGCTTTACTTTCCACTCAGCTTTAGATGATATAAAATGGCATTGTCATAAATAGGCAGTTATCAGAATTTCTTGCCTTGATGAGGGTTGATAGGTTAATGGTTCTTTTCTCCTCCCGGAAAGGCAGAAGGACATCTTGATAGTAATTGACTTTCTAAAGGTGTACTGTGATGTCTGGTGATGCACTTGTGTTTGAATCAGCGGACTGGAGCTGCAATAGAATTTTAGATAACAGCTCCACACTGGTGTAGTCAAATGCCTGGAAGAAGGGAGGTAGCAATGAATTGCTAATGATGAGTATCAGCCATTTTACTGCTAGAAATTAACATTTTAAATAGAATTGAAAAGCCTGTTGTTGTTCTTCACCGGAGAGTGACTGTGAAAATGGGCAGCATTGGAAATGGCAATGTATGGGGAGGAAGAAGCATTTGTCTACCTGACATCATTTTCTTCCAAGCTTTAGCACAATTGTTGTTTTTTTTTCCTCCATAATTTGAATCCTTGTTTTGCATGCCTCTACTTTAATCCTGTTCTTAGAAATATATGATTGTTTGTGCATTTGCTTTCCTTATGTTTTATAGATCACAAATAAGCTGTAAAATATTCAGCATTTTTTTTGAAGAATAATTCCTCACCCATGTTTTGCTACTTAAGCCTGAGCAGGACCACTTGTGTACAAGCTGATGGAGCTGGCTTGCATCATGGAGTTGCATCTTGTAAGTGCCCCCTCATCTACCCGTTCAATGCAGTGTAGTGGCAAGTGGGCAACCTCTGCACACTTAGGAGTTCCTGACAGCCTTCTCCCATGCTGCCCTCTGATAAGTGGGCTGTACCTCCAATACGCAGTCACGCTTCATATGTGCAAATGAAACTTTCTTCTATAGCTTTTTGTCCCAGCTATCATTAAGGTGCTTGGAGTGATTCATTTGATTTTCCATATATATAAATATTTTCTGGTTTCAACTCCTTTTGCTGACTCAGATCTTACTATGGGGCCACTGCAACAGAAAGTCTATCAGTGAGGGAAGTCTGTAGCTGCATGAGGTATCTCTCCATCAACACAAAGCCCAAGTCAACTACTGCGTAGCACTAGTCACAAAAGGAATTTATCCAGGGAGTGAACACCCAGTTGAGACAAGGCAGTTCACCCTGCCTCCTCCCTGCAGGTGTCCCTTCCCTCTTCACTCTGGGGTTCCCCCAACAGTTCTGGGCATGTGTGTGTGGTTTCAGTACATCCCCCATCTTTTCTGGCAGGGCTCCTGCAGTAGCAAGAGCAAACCTGATTGTCTGATATTTAGATTCAAAATCTTTCAGATCTCTGTGGCTTTGGTCTGCAATAGCACTGTTTTCATTAAACACGTTTTGATGGCAAGATGATATTTATTCACTTTGAAAATATTAAGAAAAACTTGTAAGCACAGTAAATCTTGCCTGCTTGGTAAAACAGAATATGAACCAGCTCAGAAAACTCAGGGAAGATCAGGGTATTAGTCACTCTTCTTCCAAAACGATTCTGAAATCCCAGAACACTTTGTTGGACTAATTTCCAGCATTTTACTTAACAGCAGCATAGGTTCTGTCATTTTTTTAGAAGTCTAATTCAAAAGAATACCAGAATTTTTCAAGAACCATGAAAACTCCCAACTAAACCCTGCTTATTTATTAGTGGTAGGAGGAAATGAACTTACAAAGTGAAATGTCCACCTCAAATATCTTTGGCCATATTAAGTTAAAATATAATACCCTAGCACTAGTGCCCTTGGTAACTGCATTGTTTGTGCTACTCCAAAGGGCAGGAAAACAACACTGCATGGCCTTGTCTCCCAGTAGTACATGGCGACTCTCAAATATCAGCAGAGATTTGTATTTTTCCCAGTTTGTCCTGCAAGGTAGAAGGGAAGAATCTTCCTTTCTACATTTATCTCTTCCCTAGTTTCTCTGTACTTTGATTTATATCCCTGCTGTAATAAGCCCCAAATTAACTCCCTTCCTGCCCTAAAGCAGTTAAATATAGGTGGAGCTATCAGTAACACCTATAGTTAAAGTTGGCTGATACTATCCAAGACCCAGTTTTCATTTACTTGTAACACTGTCAGACTTCAGTTATTCAGGTGGATGGATAGTTTTGGAATAAATCTGGTATTCAGTTGTCTGTAGGATCCATGCCTTCTTTGTTCCAGAAATTAGAGGGTGCGTACTGAATGAGGCAGGAAGAAAAAGAATGCAACTATGGTTAAGGCAGCAAGGAACAGTGGAGTGGATGGGGCCTCCTGGGTTACTGAGTCCAAGCTCATGTTGTCACAGGCAATCATGTCATATGACCCCTTTCTAAATGTACCAATCTCCATTTTAAAGACAATTACATTTCTTGCCCTGTTCCTCCTGTAGAGAGGCTGTTCCCAAACTTCACATTTCTTACAGTTAGAAACCTACTTTCAATTTCTAGCTTAAATCAATTTGCGATAGGTATTTACCCATTAGTTCTCGTACCAAAGTACCAACACAGTTCTTTGGCTTAAATAGTTCCTTTTCCTTCTTGGTCCAGCCTCAATTCCTCTTAATTTATTTCCCCTTCCCAAAATTTGCTTTCATAGGCTAAACTAGTCAGACTCTTTCAGTCTCCTCTCATAAAATATGTTGTCTATTCCACTGATAATTCTTGTCTGCCTCTCTTTCAGTATGAATTCACCTTTAACATGGGTGACCAGACCTGCACACAGTATTCCAGATGTACAATGGCATTAATACTTACCTGTCTCCAATGGAAATAGCTCACATGATGCATCCCATGCATTTGCCTTTTCTTTTCCATGGTCACATCACATTAATCATCCCGTGAGTGACTAATACCCTCAGGACTTTCTCATCTTCTATCACAACCAGTTAATAATCCCTATGAGCAAAAATTCTTGTTATTAGTACCCAGGTGCTTAACTGGGTACTAATTCATACTATTATGAACATCCCAGTTCTATACTCCAGCCCATGAGATCATCCAGTTCTTCCTGTATAATGATTCATACAGGTGATACCTCCCAACTTTCTATCAGCAGATTTCATAGTGTGCATGCCACAATCACTAATGACAATATTAAGTAAGATCAGTCCCGAGTCTTTCTCTTTACTTAAGATACAGATTCTAAATACTCTGCACCCCTGGCTAAAAGAATACCTAAACCTTACACATGTCATCTTTGTCTTCTTTGTCTTCTAGATTTCACCTGCTACCACTCAAAGTTTGCCCCGTTCTTATTGAAAATCTTATTTACAGACCACTTCTGTTTATCGTTTCATTAATTTAAACAGAATCAACTCCTGATCATTTGACTCAAGGTTAATTTCTCCACCCAACTCTTCTATAAGGTTCTAATATTCACCATACAGCGTAGGGTGGGTAAGATAACTAGTAGGGTGGAAGTGCTTGATTTTAGGAAGGCTAACTTCAGTGTGCTTAGGAGTTTACTCTTCTCCTGCAGTGTGTCATTGACTATTGGCAAGATGGGAGTCCAGGATGGGTGGTCATTCCTAAAGGAAGTGATCCTTCGGGCTCAGAGGGAAACAATCCCAGTACGAAGGAAAAGGGAGAAAGGAGCCAAAAAACTTCCTTGGCTAAACAGGGAAATCCAAGGGAGCCTAAGGGCAAAAAAGAAGGCATCTAGGTGGTAGAAGCAGGGGGAAGCTACCAAGGAGGAGTATACCTACTTGGCCTGCACTTGCAGGGAGGCAGTTAGAAAGGTCGAAGCAACTACAGAGCTGAGGCTGGCAACACTTGAGGCTGGCAACAATTAAAGACAACAAAAAGGGTTTTTTTAGGCATGTAGGGAGTAAAAGGAAGGTGCAGGGCAGCATAGGACCCCTACTGAACATGAAGGAGCAATTAGTGACAGATGGGGGGACAAGGCTGAAATATGCAATGAGTTTTTTGCCTCATTGTTCTTGAAAAAGGCTCGAGATAAGTCTCCTAATGGTTGCTTAAATGGGCATCAGAGGAACACCACCCACCAACTGTCGACACTGACTTGGTGCAGAGTCACTTGGATGGACTGGATGTGTTCAAGTCAGCAGGCCCAGATGAGCTGCATCCAAGAGTACTGAAGGAATTGGCTGGTGTCATGGCAGAACCACTGGTACGGCTGTTTGAGTGCTCGTGGCACTCAGGTCAGGTCCCAGAGGACTGGAAAAGGGCCAGTATGGTCCCTATTTTCAAGAAGGGGAGGAAGGAGGATCCAAGTAATTATAGGCCAGTCAGTCTCACCTCCATCCTTGGAAAGGTCTTTGAAAAGATTATGAAGTATCATATTTGTGAGAGTCCAGTGGGAAAAATAAGTCCGCAGGGAAGCCAGCATGGATTCATAGCAGGTAGATCATGCCTGACCAATCTGGTTTCATTTTATGACAGGGTCACAAAATGCTTAGACGCAGGAGTAGAGGTGGATGTCATTGTCTTGGATTTCAGCAAGACCTTTGATACAGTATCTCATCCCATTCTCATAAATAAATTAAGAGGCTGTGACATAGATGTTTACATGGTCCTGTGGGTGGCAAACTGGCTTAGCCGTCGCACCCAGAGAGTGGTAGTAGATGGGTGGTCGGTATCAACCTGGAAGGATGTGGGTAGTGGGGTCCCACAGGGTTCTGTCCTCGGACCTGTACTCTTCAGTATCTTCATCAGTGACTTGGATGTGGGTGTGAAGGGTACTCTGTCCAATCCTGGACAGGTTAGAAAAGTGGGCAGTACACAATAGGATGCAGTACAACAAGGACAAGTGTAGAGTGCTGTACCTAGGGCGCAAAAATATCCAGCACACCTACTGGCTGGGAAGTGACCCTCTCAGCACCCTCTCTGCACAGAAGCAGAAAGGGATCTCAGAGTCATAGTGGACTCCAAGATGAACATGAGTTGTCTGTGTGACAAAATCATCAGCAAAGCTATCCACGCTTTGTCATGCATCTGCTGATGCATGACAAATAGAACCAAGGAGGTGATACTTCCCTTCTGTGCAGCATTGGTCAGACTGCAGTTGGAGTACTGCATCCAGTTTTGGGTGCCATACTTGAAGAAGGATGTCGATAGACTTCAAAGGGTCCAGAGGAGGGCCACTCATGTGGTTAGGGGCTTACAGGACAAGCCGTGTGAGGAGAGACTGAGGGACCTGGACCTCTTCAGCCTCCACAAGAGAAACCTGAGAGGTGATCTTGTGGCCACCTACAAATTCAAGGGAATGCAGCAAGGGATCGGAGAGGCTCTGTTTACCAGAGCACCTCTTGGGGTAACAAGGAGCAATGGTCGCAAACTGACAGAGAGCACATTTAGGCTAGACATCAGGAAAAACTTCATGGTAAGGGTGGCCAAAATTTACACCCTTCCAAGGGAGGTGGTGCTCTCCCCTAGCTTGGGGGTCTTTAAGAAAGTCTGGATAGGCATCTGGCTGGGGTCATCTGACCCCAGCAGTCTTTCCTGCCTAGGCAGGGGTTTGGACTCGATAATTGTTGAGGTCCCTTCTGACCCTAGCATCTATGAATCTATAAACTCCTCACCAAAACTAAGTCTATAAATCTAAAATAATTTTACCTTATTTTGGTTTGGGGCAGTTGGGGCAGTGGCACTGGCAGGGAATTGGAACAACCATGAATTTAAATGACAGCGGTAAATTATGCCATAGATGAATCAGCAACAGTTTAGAGCAGTTGTTGCACTTAGGAAGTGGGTTTTTAAACCTAGTGCCCCAAGAATTGACACAACATCCAGTTGATCAATAGCAGAAAGGCTATAATAACAATACCACAAGAAAGCTTATAAAACCAACTGACAGAAAAAGAATCTTTTCAAAATAAAATGAGCTACTCCATAGTACATATTTAGCAGCAATAGTATTCTCTCACCAATGCCGGCAAAGGAAACTGGTCCAGTCTTGCAGCTTTCACCAAGCAGGATCCGTTGCTTGTTAAGCTGGGTGCAGTGTAGCAGTGATCTCTTTCTGCTTCTCCTGGAGTGCACACTTTGCTGGCAAATTCTTCTATTTCTTATACTGTTTAATTGTATAACTTCAAAGCATTTTTTCTTGATAGTTGGTCGATTAGAGTCCAAACAAACTGGGAGGAAAAGGTGTTGATCATCATCTCATAACTGTTAATTGCTTGGCTCCTGTTCTTGCATTGTCTGGGTTTAAAAACTTGTACATCTCTGCAGACCCTGCAATTGTAAGTCAATTTACAGGTGATGGGCCTGAGCAGTCAGACGGGATACTTAGAGATGTCACCAAACCTGTCTTGGGGTATTTGTATATCAAATGGGCACATTTGCAGTAGCTGGTACAGGTGATGGTTTGTTTTTTAAACTCCAGCCATACATTGAATTGTTCAGACATTTTTAACACTCCATACCTTAGGATATTTGTTGGGAGAAGTGTTTGTCATGTACAGGGCATCTTTTTTGTATCTTTTACTTATTTGTATCTTGAGATGCATGTTTAGCCTTTTGTTTGCTGCCAGGTCAATTGAAATGCATATGTAGCTTTCTTGCCTTTACTGGCTTCTGAGATGCACACATATGTGATGAGCAAGTCAGTTCTCTGTTGACCACTTTCTTGATTTGACATAATGTAGCACAGAGAATAAAACCAATTGGGGTTGCTCTATTTTGTATGGTTCCAGCTGCCACTTTGCATTTTTATGCAAGATGCAGTGTTTTTTAATTTGGTCACAAAGATTTTATGTGTAGGCCTGGCCAAGCTGTTGCTATATTCACCATCAACATGGTGCTCAACTTTTTGGCCCAAATAAGTGGCATGGGGCCAGCTCACAGGCTGGATAGGCCTTCATGCTTGGATCCGGACTGTGCTGCTCTACCTGGCTCTGTGTGCCAGGATTGGGGCCCTAGGACCTTGTGCCACCTCCACCCAGTCCTGCTTGCTGGTATTGGGTATCCAGAAGCCCATGCCACTCCCACCCAGCCCCATGTGCCCCAAACCCCATGCCAACTCCACTGGTTTAGCATACCAGGATTGGGGGCCTGAGCCACCTCTGCTTGTCCCACACATGGGAATCAGGCTTCAGGGCTCTATGTTGCCTCCACCCAGCCCTGCAACACCTCCACCTGGACCCACATGTCAGGATCTAACCTGAAGACTGGGGGTTGAGCACCCCCGGTTTAGAGTACATCAGAGTCTTGGATATCAATAACAAAACCATTGCAGTATCCCAGTTGAACTTTCTTTACAGTCCTTCCCCCAAATTATTTTGCTCCAAGTGTTTTCTGTTTTATCCATGTTATCTCTTCATTTTTCTTCATCATTTATTATATTATTATTGTGTAGAGCAGGTGCGTGAAGCAAATGGTGCATAGGCTGTGTTTGGCCCATAAAACTGTTCCAACTGGTAGTTTGGCAAGCTACCAGAAGTGGTGGGTGTGGCCAGTGGAGTATGGCCTGCCACGGAATAAGGTGATCCTGCACCCAAACGTGGCCATTGGCAGCAGGGGGGAAAGAAAGGACTGTGCAGATACAACCTTTTCTTGCTCCTCTGCTGCCTGCTCCCCAATCTGCTGCTCATGAGTAGCTGGTGCCTCCTGAATCTGGGGGGCACCTGCAGATGCCACCAACCCTGCCAGGGGGGGCACCAGCCCTACTGATAGCATCAGTGTCAGCTGTCGGGGGACACTGGCCCTGTCAGGGGGGCACGTGCACCCCCATGCACCCCCTACCAGTTGCCCAATCCCCGACCTGCACTGACACCTGCCCATGGACCCAATCTGTAGCCTGATCCCTGACCATGCCATTGTCACCTGATCTCCAACCAACATTCTTGCCCACTCCTGCACCTGCACTGCTGCCTGATCCCCAACCTAGGTTGCCACCTGAACATGGGCCTAAGCCACTGGCCCCAAACCTGGACCCACCACAGCTGCTGCTGGCTCCACAAATCCAGCCTACCAGGAGTTCCCATGGTTGGATCCAACCTGGGGCCCAAAGTGAGTTTGACAGCCTTGGTATAAAGCTATCCTATTACTTTTGCCCTTGGCTTCTATCCTTTCTAAAATGTGCATATTCTTCAATACCTAGTCATATGTTCCAGTCACAGTTGCTGTTCCAGGATGTTTTTCTTGTCTTTATAATATCTGTTTTCACATCTTACAGTTCCTCCATTCTGTTGCCCTACATTAGGATACAAGCATTTTAGTACTTCTTTCTTCTGACCTCACCCAAATTCCTTGCCAGATTAGGTACAGTCACTTTACTGACTCTATCACTTATATAACCACTATGAAATAGAAATTAAATAAAATTGAAAAAGCACATAAAGCAATTAATATTTTTATAAGCGTCCATAGTTTATCTAGTGTGTGGTAAAAAAGATTTGGAGCCACCTATTAAATGAACAGTATTTTTTGAAAAACAGTTACTTATTTACTGAGCAATATCCAGTCTGTACGCTGAATGATGCAAACATCCTGTGAAAAATTAAGTATTTTGATCATGTAACTAAAGACTGCATAATAATGTATCCACCCAAAGAGGCTAAATTAAAGTTGCCCAGGCCATCTTAATTCTGGCATATCCTAAGTTTGAGAACTTGACTTTCCAACTTTAACACCCATTATAATTTGTTTTTATTACTCATTTTTCACACATGATCTTCCCATTTATACCTTACTCTTCTGGCAGGTTAAAAAAAAAAAAAATCCTTAAAACTGCAGGGCATTCCTCTACAGCCAAACCAAACAAACAAAATAAACATGGATTATTAGACCAATATACTCAGAAACATGAACCAAAGTCAGAAGATTTTTTTTTTAAATGCCAGAGAGATACATTTGCAAGTCACCATGATTTCCTAAGCTTTTTCTGATTGTTATCAAAATTCGCAGAAAAATTCTGAGATGAGTTGCAGTATGAAAATTTCAAGGAGATCATCTTCCTTTAGGAGAGTTTTAAAAGAAGTGTCAAAGGGTGCATCCAGACAAGCATGCGTGTGCGCTTTGTGGTGCCTCAAAGGCTTCTGAGGTGCTGTAAAACGTAAATGACCAGAGTGAAAAAGTAATCTGTGCTGCATATTTACAGCACAGGAAATCCCAGTATCTAAAAAAATGGTTTAAAAAAAGTGGGGCAGCTCATGTACTTGCAGCATATACCGCTCATGCCCTGGCTGCTGGCCGGGCTCTGTGCACCCAAGTCTCTGCCTCTACAGCCTTAGGAGGCCCCCAGGACCCCAGGTAAGGCTACTGGGGCAGCCCAGGGGCTGGTTAGTTTCAAGGTTAAGCCCCAGCCTCCCCCACCCACCCAGGGCAATCTGCTGCATGCCAGGGCATGCTTTCAGGGGCATTCCCAGGGGGACAACTATGTGCCATTGTTATTTGTCCCCGGGGAAATGCACATGTGTGCTCATCTGCACATGCCCATAATGGCTTTTGTTCTCTAGGGAACAGCTACCACGGCTCCATTGTCTGTTAGTCTTTCTGACACTTATCACAATGGCATCTGAGGACCTTGTATATATTGCACTTTGAGCAGTTACAATGTTGATTAGTGTTAGTGCTAGCTCAGATTTAGAGCAGTCACACCTTAAGGTTAAAAACTTTATCTGACTGTCCCCCCACCTGCACAGCTGTGACTTGCCACTAGAGGGCTGGTAACCAGAGGTCTGACTAGGAGCTTCAGCTGTAAGTTGCCCCTATGGGACTGATGAGCCAGGACAACCCTCTATCCCTGCTGTAAGTGTAGGGGGTGAGAGATGGGTTGTGGGGTATGGGAACATGAATCTAGGAGGCAGAGAGTTAATGAGATGGGGATGGGTAATAAAATGGGAGGTAGAAAGGAAATGGGGGTGGGGGAAGGGTGATGAAATGAGGGAAGCCACTGAAGGATAAAATAAAAAGAAGTTTTAAAATAATAAGCAGAGAAATAGAGGCAGTAAATTAAAGAAGGATTCCTGTTTTAATAAGTTGGTATTTGGGATTGGGGTATAAGTGGTGCTGGTCATGCTTCCTGGGATGGCTGGGAGGTGGGAGTGGTGAGGGGACTACTGCCCCTGCCCTGGGAAGGAAGCCCCAGCTCATGGGAATGTGATCCAGCCCCCTACCTAGTTCATCCCAGACTTCTCGCAGACCCCACTTCTGGCCCTGCAGCCTGGCTAGCTGGCATGTGCGCTGCTAGCTATTTACACAGGGTTGCACCCCTGAGGGTGGGAAGGTCATACCACCAGGGGCAGGTGGGGCAGTTGGCTTAGTGCCAGAACCACCCCTGGGCAATAGAGTACAGTGGGTAGAAAGTTTGTCCACACTGAACAGGAAGGTGGGGGAGGGGACACTGCATCCTGGGATGCTGGAGGACTACAAGTTGGGTGGCTCATCTGTGCAGAGTAGCCACACATTAATGGAATACAAGCTGGCTAAGGTGGAGCAGAGAGAAACCTGCCTTGGAGTGTTGTAATTTTAAGCCACCTAAAGTGTGCTTAAACCTAATTTCATATGTTAATGTCTGGACAATCCAGGACTTAAGTGTTCCGGGAGCCATCTAATATGAGTAATAAGGCTAAAGTAGTAATGACTGTTTTGTCTAAGGTCTGTTTGCTCAAATATGTTAAAATTAAATGCACTGTCTGTTGTAAAACAGATGTCAAAGAAAAACAAATGAAGTCATTTTGCTGTTCTGTGCTCTGTTCCCCTCCTAAACCCCAATTCTTCCAGTTCCTAGCCTGGCAGACCCTTGCAGCTATCTAGGCTCCCACTGCAAGCAATTTGCAAGGCTCCCTATGCCCTGCTGGATTGGGGATTTACAGTGGAAAATGTTTCTATTTGCCCTCCCAAGGATACTTTGTTTCACTTTTGCATAGGAAAGAAGCAGCAAAAAGATTCCCTGTGTGCCAGTGTCAGTTTACTCATTCTAAAATGTGACTACCTAGGCTTAAGTGCTTATAGAAATAACCTTAATCAACCAAATAGCTAAAATAAATATCACTTCAAACTACCTGAGCAGGATCTCCCATGAAACCTATTCACCCCTCCCTTACCAAGCCCTAGTAAAAATAAATAGATAAATAACCCTTAAGAAAAAAGGCTGGCAAAGCCAACAAACTTTGGTTTTCTTGGACAAAAGGAAGTCTGTGTTCCAAAGTTGAAGTCATTCAGCTGAAAACACAATCTGGGTTAAGAAAAATCAAACCATCAAGCTAGAAGCTCTCAGTCTGGAAAGAATTCACCAGATGCTTCTTCAGTGGTGACTTACTGAGAGCAGCACTTATGGAAATAAACTTAGAAGAATTTATTACATATTAAGCTTGCAGAATTGATGTTGCCTGTAAGCCGTTTCTGTCAGTCTTGCTGACATTATCTTGTCTCTACCAGATTGGCTCTATAGTTCTAAGTATTTCACAGTCAGGCTTGCCTTACAAGAAGTGATCTTGCTGAAAGGAAGCTGGGAAACAGCAGCTATGATGGTGGCAGGGTGACATCACCTAGAGCGGTGCTTACATTTTTTAAATGTCACTGTATGCAGTAAATGTATAGCTGGTTCTGGGTCATGGTACCAGGAACTTCAAGGTCTCTCTAATAGTCACCATGCTTGTCCCAAAAACATATATAAATTATTACTAAAGATTCTCTGTTCTTGTAGTGGCAGGACATTGACAGTGTCCTCATCCCCCATCTTACCTGTGGCAAGATTAAGGGTCTTCCTGATGTTTTGGGTATTGTGTGCCTGGTAGTTGGATATATGGGTTGTTCCCAAAGCTTGCAAGAATAGTCAGGAAAACACTTGTTTAGGGGTGTGCAAAACAGGCTGTATTCAATTCAGATTCAAATCACTCAGGGACAGTGATTCAATTCATTGTTTCGGATCACTGTCCCTGATTCGATTCAGCTGAATCCGAATCTGAAGATTCAATGCTGATCTGGTCCACTTCCAGGTCCGCTGCTGAGCTCACTGGCCCCCCACCTCCCATGCCCTTCTGGCTTGGCGATCGGCCATGGTGGGACCCTGGGTGCCCCCCCGACCCAGGAGACACCAGTCACCAAGCCGGAGGGCACGGAGTGGGGGGAGGGGCACGTGCTCCCCTACAGACCTGGAAGTGGACTGGAAGTGCTTCTGGTCCACTTTCAGGTCTGCTGCCGAGTGCGCTGGGGAGCCCCCCATGCTCCTGTGGGACACTCCATGTGCCCCAGCATTGCAGCATTCACGAGTCCCCTGCTACCTAGAGGGACACAGAAAAAACGTTTAAAGCTGTATCTGTCTGAATATTTCTGAATCTCTCCAAATCAATCCGGAGGGTTCCAATTCGATTTGTAGAGATTAAGAGGTCTCCTGATTCGATTCGGATTTGGAGACTTGGTCACTGAATCACCGCCGAATTGAATCAGGGACCGAAGCGTCGCACAGCCCTACTAGGTATGATCCCGTCTTCAGCAGTTGTTGGACTAAATGACCTCACATGGGCCCTTATAATCCTACTGTAACAGATGGCCCGCACACCTGCTCCTGGGGCAACTGGCCGCCTTCTCGCCTGCCATGCCTTGCTGCTAATTAATTAATTGATGTTAATTAGCAGGAGGCTGCCCTTGTACTGCCCCGCTGCCAGGGGGCGCTATCTGCAGCTCCGTTTCCTCTCCTACACCGCAGTCCACACCTCGCCGATGGAATAGCCGTTGTCTCAGCCTTATCACAACCGGGCCCCTCTTTATCCTCTCCGGGCCTTCCTTCCAGTGATCAACCGTGCTGCCCCCTCTCTGGAGCCTCCGCGTCCACACTGGGACTTCTCAGTCACTGCGCCTTCTCTGGGGCTTTCAGCAATGCAGCCCCCTCTTTGTGGCTCCCCGTGCCCACACTGGACTCCTCGGTAAGGCTGTCCCCCTCTCTAAGACTCCTCAGTAAAGCTGACCCTCTCTGGGGCCTTCTCTGTAATGCTGCCCCCTCTTTGGGCCTTCTCAAGTGTTGCCCCCTCCTCTGGGGCTCACCACGCCCACATTGGGGCTTCTCAACAGTGCCCCCTCTCTGGGGCTCGCCACGCCCGCACTGAGGCTTCTCAAATGATCCTCTCTGGGGCTGGGGTCTATGTACCCCGTACGCTGCGCCCTTACTGGTGCTGGGGTCCCCACGCTACTGTGGGTTCCCCATGAGGCCTCCTCCAACCCCTAATAGCCTCACCCAAACCACTGGTGTAACAACAAAATGAAACAGAAACTCGAGCCTCTTGGCTGTAACCTAAACATAAGCCGCCTGGCTGTAACAACTGTCACAACCCAAAGTTGTGGTTTTTTGTTTTTGTGTGCTTTGGCACTGCTAAATTATGTCCCCGCCAAATTGCGGCTCCTTTGCACGGTAGAGTTTTCTGCTGCAATAGGAGAACCCGTGTGCAGAAAAGTATTTCCCGCCAGTTTGTAGCCTTCTTTGCATGGTGCATTTCTTTTGCATCATAGTGATGCACGGTGCAAAGGAGTTCCCGCCATTTGTATTTAGATTCGCGCCACATTATTGGCCGATCCTAAATTATGCACACGTGGCGGCTAGCGATTGGCTTGCTAGC